>NW_026867806.1:991333-1018127 GCF_020745735.1 Hemiscyllium ocellatum
CTTGATTTGAATTTCCAAAATGCAAGACCTCACGCTTCTATATTAAATTCCATTTCTCGGCCCATTTAAGGTCCTGCTGCAATTTTTGATAATATTCCTCACTGATCATGCTCTCACTTATTTTAGTGTCATCTGCAAACTTATTAATCATACCTTGTACATTCTTAACCAAATCATAGATACCAAACAGCAATGGACCCAGCCTCCAGTCTGACAAACATCCTTCCACTAAACCCTCCCCTTCCTACCATCAAGCCAACTGTGTAACCAATTGGCCAGTTCCCACGCATTCTACGTGTTGTAACCTTCCTGAGCAGCCTGCCATGTGGAAACTTATCAAACGTCATCAAACGTCCTGGTCACTTCATCAAAGGCCTCTAAGAAATTTAGGAAGCATGATCTCCCACTCACAAGTCTATGCTGACTGCTCCGAATCAAACCCTGTGTAAGTAATGGGTGCAGACAATGGCATGCTGTCCTTCATTGTAAGATGATTCGAGTACATAAGTAAAGCCATCTTCCTGCTGTTGTAGAACCTTGCTGCGAGAGCATTTGGGACATTCTGTACAGATTTGATCTCCTTTGTAAGGAATGATTCCCGTACCACAGGCACGGATGATGGTAACATGAGGATAGAGTGAAGAAGCTGAGTGTTTAACCTGTAGAGTGTGAGAGACGAAGAAATGTCGATGCTGAAACACGAGGAGTGGCAGCGGTCTCTTATTTCCAAAACAGACATTGACAGGGAGAGAAATCCCATACTTTACCCAGGATTGATTGGTTTGATTTATTGTCATGTGTCCCTCAGTACAGGGAAACACTTTCTTTATGAGCAGTGGAGACTGCTGAGTAAGCATGGCCAGACAGATCTTCATGATGGACATCCAGTCCCTGTACACCTCCATCCCCCATCACGAAGGACTCAAAGCCCTCCGCTTCTTCCTTTCCCGCCGCACCAACCAGTACCCTTCCACTGACACCCTCCTACGACTGACTGAACTGGTCCGCACCCTGAATAACTTCTCTTTCCAATCCTCCCACTTCCTCCAAACTAAAGGAGTTGCCATGGGAACCCGCAGGGGCCCCAGCTATGCCTGCCTCTTCGTAGGATATGTGGAACAGTCCATCTTCCAGAACTACGCTGGTGGCACCACCCCCCACCTTTTCCTCCGCTACATCGATGACTGTATCGACGCTGCCTCGTGCTCCCATGAGGAGGTTGAATAGTTCAACAACTTTACCAACACCTTCCATCCCGACCTCAAATTCACCAGGACTGTCTCAGACTCCTCCCTCCCCTTCCTAGACCTTTCCATTTCTATGTCGGGCGACCGATTCAACACAGACATCTACTATAAACCGACTGACTCCCACAGCTACCTGGACTACACCTCCTCCCACCCTGCCCCCTGTAAAAACGCCATTCCATATTCCCAATTCCTTCGTCTCCGCCGCATCTGCTCCTAGGAGGACCAGTTCCAATACCGTACAGCCCAGATGGCCTCCTTCTTCAAGGATTGCAGGTTCCCCGCAGACGTGATCGACGATGCCCTCCACCACATCCCCTCCACTTCCCGCTCCTCCGCCCTTGAGTCCCGCTCCTCCAACCGCCACCAAGACAGAACTCCACTGGTTCTCACCTACCACCCCACCAACCTCCGCATACAACGTATCATCCACCGTCATTTCCGCCACCTCCAAACGGACCCCACCACCAGGGATATATTTCCCTCCCCTCCCCTATCAGCGTTCCGCAAAGACCACTCCCTTCGTGACTCCCTCGTCACGTCCACACCCCCCACCAACCCAACCTCCACTTAAAATCTGATTGAAGATTTGTAGCTCGGGTATCCGTTGTTGTGGTTCTGCTCGCCGAGCTGGAAGTTTTTGCTGCAAACGTTTCGTTCCCTGGCTAGGGAACGAAACGTTTGCAGCAAATCTTCCAGCTCGGCGAGCAGAACCACACCAACCTCCACTCCCTGCACCTTCCCCTGCAACCGCAGGAAATGTAAAACTTGCGCCCACACCTCCTCCCTTACTTCTCTCCAAGGCCCCAAGGGATCCTTCCATATCCGCCACAAATTCACCTGCACCTCCACACACATCATCTATTGCATCCGCTGCACCCGATGTGGCCTCCTCTATATTGGGGAGACAGTGCGCCTACTTGCAGAACGCTTCAGGGAACACCTCTGGGACGCCCGGACCAACCAACCCAACCACCCCGTGGCTCAACACTTTAACTCTCCCTCCCACTCCACCGAGGACATGCAGGTCCTTGGACTCCTCCATTGGCAGAACATAACAACACGACGGTTGGAGGAAGAGCGCCTCATCTTCCACCTGGGAATCCTCCAACCACAAGGAATGAACGCAGATTTCTCCAGTTTCCTCATTTCCCCTCCCCCCCACCTTGTCTCACTCGGTTCCCTCAATTCAGCACCGACCTCCTAACCTGCAATCTTCTTCCTGACATCTCCGCCCCCACCCCACTCCGGCCTATCACCCTCATCTTAACCTCCTTCCACCTATCACATCACCATCACCCCTCCCCCAAGTCCCTCCTCCCTACCTTTTATCTTAGCCTGCCTGGCACACTCGCCTCATTCCTGATGAAGGGCTCTGGCCCGAAACGTCAAATTTCATGTTCCTAGGATGCTGCCTAGCCTGCTGTGCTTTAACCAGCAACACATTTTCAGCTTTACATAGGATGGAAATAGACATGGACAGAGTAAGGCATACCGGTTACACTGAACAGGACGTGCACTAAACAAGATCAACATGAACAAGATCAGCATTATTTGAACTTAGAGAGTCCATTCATCAGTCTAACGTGACTGTCCTAATAGTGTATATGCCTAAATTAACTCTCCCCACGTTATTGTGCAGTCGGCGTGTGAACCCGTACTGAACGTCAGGTTACTTACAATCCCCAACAGCAGCCACAATCCCTTCCATCTGAAACAGGTCGCCATTCCCACCAGCTTCCACCCTACACAGAGAGCACCAGGCTGGCTTCTCGGAGATGGAAGATGCCTTCATGAGACTTCACACAAGACATATGGCTTCCCTCCTCACCGCGAGAAAACCACGTTAAAGTCCCACGTGTGTATCATGACAGACGGAGCTACGAGGAACAACGTGGATCAGTCTGTCTGTGCAGCCTCTGCTCCACTTGTTCATCATGTTAGAGCATCAGTTAGGAGACAGCGAGGACTGTGGATGCTGAAGTTTAGAGTAGACAGTGGTTTGCTGGAAAAGCACAGCAGGAGAATCGACGTTTCGAGCATAAGCCATTCATCAGGAATCAGCATCAATTACCTCATTCTGCCCCTGTGTAAGTGCATTGAGGGGGAATGGCCTCCTACTGTTCCTGTGTAAGTGACTCAAGGGACTGACTGGCTTCCTCCTCGTCCGATTGGACAGGGTCAAGGGCCTGATTGGTTACCCCTGGTTCCTGTATGACAGCTCGATGTGCTGACTAGTGCGATGATGCTGTAGCTTTAAGAGGTTATTTTGTTCTGGTTTCTTTTCCGAGAGAAATTGAATGACCGTTACCAAGCTGGCTAGTTAAGGCCACTTGAGTAAATAACTAGTGATGCCTTAGGTTTATTTTAATGCAGATGGAATGGGTGTGGTCAGCTCTCACAGATTAGGATTTCTGCGTTTTGGTTTCTCAGTTACATCAGAAATTATTGGGGTCTCCAACGAGTTGAAAACTTTAGTGAATGTCTCCTGGCAGCTACTCTCTATGGAATTTCTCTTGGTGCTGTTTTTAAATCCTGAATTGGAGAAATATTTGTGTCATTCAGTGTCTGAATATTCATTTTTGCCAAGGGCTGTGTTCATGTGATTTTCCAATATTGGAACAGTTCATTATTATTAGTTCCTAGATCTATTATTCTGTTAACTTGTCCAATATAATTACGTTATTCTAAATTCCTCTTTCTTTGGTTTTATTTAATCTATCGTGTTTAAGTAAATGGCGTTATGCTTCACACCATGTTGCTTGACCAGTCACATTGCATCTGGAACAGACACTTTACATTTTGTTAAAAAGAGGAAAACATTAGAGTCTAGGCTACCACCTTCAAATATTATCGAGGGGCTCTGGTGCGGCCCATCACACTAGAATCCTTCTCTTCCTGAATAATATGTTGGAGGCACTGAATGGGCTGTCCCTGTTCTTCTCCAATAGTGTCAATGGGCTGAACGACTTCCTCATATTCCTGTGAAACCAGTGTGAGATGCGGAATGAACTCTTATTTTACTGTGGAAATGTGCAGTGTCAGACAGTCCTCTATATGAATGTTACGGACTCTTTAAAAGCACAAGCCTCAATGGAGTCCATGTCTTGCTGAACATGGACACAGTCCAGTTCAAGAACTGACAGGGGCGTCAAATTATTCTAAACATTGTGGAATCCTCAGTGACCATCGCCACTTCGGATCTTATGGTGGGGAGGGTGTGGGTGGGGAGACATTGATGAAGCAGCTGAATTTGTTTGTGAAGAAGAAGCTACCCTGAGGATCTCCCACAGAGGTGACCCAGGACTGAGATGATGAATATCTTCCTTTGTGCCACGTTTGACTCCAAACACTGGAGAGTTTACTCTGATTCCCATTCAGTTCAGATTTGTTAAGCACTTGATGTCAACAGAAGCCTTGATGTCAGGGTCAATCATTTTTACCTGACCCCTTGTGTCAACCCCTTTTGTTCATATCAATAAGCCATGGTATAGGAGCAGCAAGGGTTTTCTTCAAACAGGTGGCATTGAATGTCACGATGTCTCTTCTCAAAAGTGTTCGGGGAGCTCGATGACTGAAAGTATTAAGAGGAGGTAGATGGAGATTGACCTGTCAGAGAGTTGAGGGCGATGAAGAATTGGGTATGAAAGAGGATTTGAGTCCAAGAGCAGATCAGTCATGATATTAGTGAAAGGCAAGGCAGGTTTGGGGAGTGAATGACCTGCCCCTGTGTCTGATGTTCTCACATTCTGTTATTAGAAAATTAGTGGGTATAATTTTCATGGATGTTCTGTTATTGAATATTGCTGTCAGGGAGAGCAGAGGATTTTGTGAGCCATCGCTGGGTGAGGTATGGGGGCTGTATTCATTGTGAATTTGGGTCTCCAACATGACCAACTAATGGAGCACAATTTCAGAGAGGGGAAACTCTGTAAAGAGAGATGAGGGGCCTCTTTCATACCCAGCCTGGGTTTTACAATTACATTCCTCAAATCACCTCAAAGCATGTGGGACAGTCTTGAAGGGCCGAATGATCTCTTCTGTTTCTGTGAACCAGGTTATAGAAGTAAGTAGTCTCTAAATGCTCCTGCCTAATAGGTTTAATGGTCTGAATGGAACACAGGAACACGGGATTGAGGGACAGGAGTGAGTCATTAGATACGTTGAGCCTTCTCCACCAGGCACTAAGATTGTGGCTGATCAGGTTGCGGTCTCAGCCCCACTTTCCTGTCTGCGTCCCATTATCCGTGACTCAGTTTTCTGTCAAATACTTCACTAATGCAACTTTCAATCAACGCGAACACAGAGGCATGATAAACTTCCAGTGAAGAGGATTCTGATTTGAAACGTACTTTCAGAATTTTCATCATCCGTCTTATAGAATCAGAGTCATGCAGAATAGAAACAGACCTGATAGTCCAATCTGTTCACTCCGATCAGATATCAAATCTGATCCAGTCCCATTTGCCAGCATTTGGCCAATATCCCTCCTCTTTCAGATACTTTTTAAATGTGCGATTGTAACCGCCTTCACCACTTCCTCTGAAAGCACTTTATGTACACACACCACTCTGTGTGTGAAACATTTATCTTCATGGCCCTTCTAAATCATTCGTCCTCTCCCCTCCAACCTATGCTCTCCTGTTCTGGGCTCCCCTATCCTGGGGAGCAGAGCGTGGCTGTTCAGAATATCCATGCCCCTGATGATTTTATAAACCTCTATAATGTCACCCTTCAGCCTCTAACACTCCAGGGGGAAACACCTCAAACTAATCAACCTCTCCCTAAAGCTCAAACCTCCAGTCCTGGGACATCCGTGTAAATCTTTTCTGCAGAAAACCGAGTTGGATGCAGTATTCTTAAAGTGGCCTCACCAACATCCTGTACAGATGCAACTTGCCACCACAACCCCAATACTCAATGCTCTGACTGATTAAGGCAAATGTGTAAAATTTGTTCTGTACCACACTGTCTGCATTCGACTCCACTTTCAAGGAACAATGTACCTGCAGCTCTATGTCCATTTGTTTCACAACACTCACCAGGCCCTTACCATTAAGTATGTAATTCCTGCCCTGATTTACCTTCCCAAAATGCTTAACTTCGTATTTATCTAAATTAAACTTCATCTGTCACTCCTTGCCCCTTTGTCCCATCTATTTGTGGTCTCGTTGTACTCTGAGATAATCTACTACACCACCTTTCTGATGTTGTCTGTAAACTTACTAACTGTGGTCCCAATATCCACATCTAAATCCTTTACATAAATGATGAAATGTTTTGTGAACTCAATACTGATTCTTACAGCACACTGCTGCTCACAAGCCTCCAGTCTGAAAAATATCCCTCTTCCTTCAAGCCAATTGTGACGAGCTTCCTCTGTATCCCATGTGACCGAACCTTACTAATCTGCCTACCAATCAGAATGTTGTGAACACCTTGCTGAGGTCCATATAGACAATGTCTACCCAACTGCCTTCATCAATCTTCTTTGTCACCTCTTCATAAAACTCAATCAAATTAATGAGACATGATTTCCCATGCAGAAAGCCACGTTGTCTACCCCGATCAGCCCTTACCTTCCCAAATGTATGTAAATGCTATCCCTCAGAATCCCCTCCAACAACTTACCCACCACTGACATCAGGCTCACCGGTCTGCAGTTCCCCGGCTTTTTGGGTCACTGTTTCCTTTTCTAGTCCCACTCCTCCACTGCTCACAACAAATGTTAAATGTAACCAGGTCGGTGATATAGCCGATGATATCGGTCTCAGACTGGGTCAGGGTCAGTTTTAGGAACAAGTCAGGCTGGTTTCTGTAATCTGCTCAAATAGCACGTTTATGATCCAGAGCAATGTTACTCCAACTATGATGGAAAGATGGATGGCAAACTGTTTGGGTATTGCAAATACATAATCAATATTTCCCTTTCTAAAAACACACACACACACACACTATCTCTGCAATTTCACATTGAAAGAACCTTGTCCAAATATTAGTGTAACTAATGACAAAAGGAAAAATTGAGAGATTGTCCAAAATGTTACTCTGCTTCTGAAGATATTGTACTCACACAGCTGCTAGCAATGGGATTTTATCCTGGGAGAGTTGGATTTGGCTGAATTCCCTTTGCTTTAGGCTGGCAGGAGGTTCCAGGTTAGCACAGTGGCTCAGTAGTTCGCACTGTTCCATCACAGCATCAGGGAGACGTGAGTTCAATTCCAGCCTCGGGAGACTATCTGCATGGAGTTTGCATCTTCTCTCCGTGTCTGTGTGAGCTTCTGATGGGTGCTCCCGTTTCCTCCCACAGCCCAAAGCTGTATAATTCAAGTGGATTGGCCAAATAGTCCATCGTGTTCCGCGATTTCTACTTTAGGTGCATTAGTCAGTGGTAACTGTGAGGGCATGGCAAGGTTACTCTTTGGAAAGTTGGTATGTACTTGTTGGGCCGAAGGGCTTGTTTCCACACTGCTGGGATTCTATAAAAATAAGAATGGTAACAATAACAGTAGAGTTTTGTTTTAGTTCGTACACGTTACTGTGATGAGGAATAATGAAGGAGAGAGAGTGCAATAGGCCGTTTCTTCTCCGGCAGATGACATTTTCTCCCTCTCTGAGCTGAATCACACAATAATGTCATTCTCTCCCAAACTGGACCGTGTGAGGTCTCCTTGTACATTGTCCAAACTATGTCTCCATCACATTCCCTGTTCCATGTCGGTGCATCATTGCTGCTGTCATACACAGAGCCATACCCTGAGCAGAACATGGTCTCGGTCAATTTGAGGATATGTTTATATGGCCCTGCGTCATTAAAAAATAAAATGTTTAATGTATTCAGAATACATAGAACATAGAACAGTCCTGCACAGAACAGGCCCATCAGCCCATGATGTTGTGCCGACCATTGATCCTCATGTAAGCACCCTTAAATGTCTGTGACCATATGCATATCCAGCAGTCTCTGAAATGTCCCCAATGACCTCGCTTCCACAACTGCTGCTGGCAACGCATTCCATGCTCTCACAACTCTCTGGGTAAAGAACCTGCCTCTGACATCCCCTCTATACTTTCCTCCAACCAGCTTAAAACTATGACCCTTCGTGTTAGCCATTTCTGCTCCGGGAAATAGTCTCTGGCTATCAACACTATCTATCTCTCTCATAATCTTGAATATCTCAATTCGGTCCCCTCTCCTCCCCCTTTTCTCCAATGGAAACGTCCGAGTTCAGTCAACCTCTCTTCATATGATAAGCCCTCCAGTCCAGGCAGCATCCTGGTAAACCTCCTCTGAACCCTCTCCAAAGCATCCACATCTTTCCTATAATAGGATGACTAGAACTGGACACAGTATTCCAAGTGCGGTCTAACCAAAGTTTTAAAGAGCTGCAACAAGATCTCACGACTGTTAAACTCAATTCCCGTGTTAATGAAAGCCAAAACACCATATACTTTCTGAACAACCCTGTCCACTTTGGTGGCCATTTTAAGGAATATATGTACCTGCACACCAAGATCTCTCTGTTCCTTCACACTGCCAAAAATCCTATCCTTAATCCTGTACTCAGCTTTCAAATTCGACCTTCCAAAATGCATCACATCGCATTTATCCAGGTTGAACTCCATCTGCCACCTCTCAACCCATCTCTGCATCCTGTCAATGTCCCGCTGCAGCCTACAACAGCCCTCTACATTGTCAACGACACCTCCAACCTTCGTGTCATCTGCAAACTTGCTGACCCATCCTTCAATGCCCTCATCCAAGTCATTAAAAAAATTACAAACAGTAGAGGCCCAAGGACAGAGCCCTGTGGAACATCACTCACCACAGACTTCCAGGCAGAATATTTTCCTTCCGCTACCACTTGCTGTCTTCTGCTGGCCAGCCAATCCTGTATCCAAACAGGTAACACAGATACCTGTGTTAAAATGAATGTTTTATTTTAACAAATACATAAATTGCTGGAAAAGCTCGGCAGGTCTGTCAGCATCCAGATGACTTTTACATGTTGGAGTTGTACCAGCCTCCACCACTTCCTCTGGCAGCTCAGTCCATACACGCACCACCCTTTATGTGAAAAGGTGCCCCTTAGGTCTCTTCAAAATCTTTCCCCTCTCACTTTCCACCAATGTCCTCTAGTTTTGGACGCCCCTAACCTGGGGAAAAACCTTGACTACAAACCCTATCCATGACCGTTCTGATTTTATAAACCTTTACTGCTGTGAAATGTGACTTCAATCAACAAGAATGGCTGTACTTCCAATAATCCCGGGCCGAAATGCTGAAATGCAACACCGACACCTGTTCTTTCTCCATCAAGCCACAATTATAAAACCACTTTAATCGGTTTGTTCAGATATATTAGGTGACACTTCTTTGGGATTTACACCTAGACCTTTGTGCCCAGAGGTAGGGACACGAACACCACTCGGCAATACCCATAAAGCTGTAACAGTATTCTACATAGAACATAGAACATAGAAAGATACAGCGCAGTACAGGCCCTTCGGCCCTCGATGTTGCGCCGACCGAATCCTACCTAACCTACACTAGCCCAATAACTTCCAAATGCCTATCCAATGTCCGCTTAAATGACCATAAAGAGGGAGAGTTCACCACTGCTACTGGCAGGGCATTCCATGAACTCACAACCCGCTGTGTAAAGAATCTACCCCTAACATCTGTCCTATACCTACCACCCCTTAATTTAAAGCTGTGTCCCCTAGTAACACCTGACTCCATTAGCGGTAAAAGGTTCTCAGTGTCGACCCTATCTAAACCCCTAATCATCTTATACACCTCTATCAAATCTCCCCTAAACCTTCTCTTCTCCAATGAGAACAGCCCCAAGTGCCTCAGCCTTTCCTCATAAGATTTTCCTACCATTCCAGGCAACATCCTGGTAAACCTCCTCTGCACTCGTTCCAATGCCTCCACATCCTTCCTATAGTATGGCGACCAAAACTGCACACAATACTCCAGATGAGGCCGCACCAGAGTCTTATACAACTGCAACATGACCTCAGGACTCCGGAACTCAATTCCTCTACCAATAAACCCCAGTACACCATATGCCTTCCTCACAGCACTATTTACCTGGGTGGCGACTTTCAGAGATCTGTGTACATGGACACCAAGATCCCTCTGCTCATCCACACTACCAAGTAGCCTACCATTAGCCCAGTAATAGAATATAGAACACAGAAGGATACAGCGCAGTACAGGCCCTTCGGCCCTCGATGTTGCGCCGACCGAATCCTACTTAACCAATACTAGCCCAATAACTTCCAAATGCCTATCCAATGCCCGCTTAAATGACCATAAAGAAGGAGAGTTCACCACTGATACGGGCAGGGCATTCCATGAACTCACAACCCGCTGTGTGAAGAATCTACCCCTAACATCTGTCCTATACCTACCACTCCTTAATTTAAAGCTATGTCCCCTAGTAACACCTGACTCCATTAGCGGTAAAAGGTTCTTAGTATCTACCCTACCTAAACCCCTAATCATCTTATACACTTCTATCAGATCTCCCCTAAACCTTCTCTTCTCCAATGAGAACAGCCCCAAGTGCCTCAGCCTTTCCTCATAAGATTTTCCTACCATTCCAGGCAACATCCTGGTAAACCTCCTCTGCACTCGTTCTAAAGCTTCCACATCCTTCCTATAGTATGGCGACCAAAACTGCACACAATACTCCAGATGAGGCCTCACCAGAGTCTTATACAACTGCAACATGACCTCAGGACTCCGGAACTCAATTCCTCTGCCAATAAAGCCCAGTACACCATATGCCTTCCTCACAGCACTATTTACCTGGGTGGCAACTTTCAGCGATCTGTGTACATAGACACCAAGATCCCTCTGCTCATCCACACTACCAAGTAGCCTACCAGTAGCCCAGTAATCCATCATCTTGTTATTCCTACCAAAGTGAACGACTTCGCACTTAGCTACATTGAATTCCATTTGCCACATTTCCGCCCAGCTCTGCAACTTATCTATATCCCGCTGTAACCTACCACTTCCTTCCTCACTATCCACAACTCCACCGACTTTTGTGTCATCCGCAAACTTGCTTACCCAGCTATCAAGTCCTTCCTCTGGATCATTTATAAAGATAACAAAAAGCAATGGTCCCAAAACAGATCCTTATGGTACACCGCTAGTAACTGCGCTCCAAGATGAACATAATCCATCAACTACTACCCTCTGTCTCCTTCCAGCCAGCCAATTCCTAATCCAAACCTCTAATGTATCCTCAATGCCATACCTCCGAAGTTTTAGCATTAGCCTACCATGGGGAACCTTATCGAACGCCTTACTAAAATCCATATACACAACATCTACTGCTTTACCCTCATCCACTTCCACAGTCACCTTCTCAAAGAACTCAATAAGGTTTGTGAGGCACGACCTGCCCTTCACAAAACCATGCTGGCTATCCCTGATCACGTTATTCCTACCCAGATGTTCATAAATCTTATCCCTTACCATTCTCTCTAAGACTTTGCCCACCACTGAAGTCAGACTCACTGGCCTATAGTTACTAGGGCTATCCCTACTCCCTTTCTTGAACAATGGGACCACATTCGCTATCCTCCAGTCCTCTGGTACTATTCCCGTTGACAATGACGACATAAAAATCCAGGCCAATGGCTCTGCTATCTCCTCCCTAGCTTCCCATAGGATCCTGGGGTAAATGCCATCAGGCCCAGGAGACTTATCTATATTCATCCTTTCCAATATTCCCAAAACCTCTTCCCTGCATATTTCCAGGGCATCCATTCTAATTATTTGTGATTCCATATTCACATCAGCAACAGTGTCCTGTTCCTGAGTGAATACTGATGAAAAGTACTGATTTAATGTCTCTCCAATCTCCTCCGCCTCCACACACAACTTCCCACTACTATCCTTGACTGGACCGATACCTACCCTAGTCATCCTTTTATTCTTGACATACCTATAGAAAGCCTTTGGGTTTTCCCTAATTCTACCAGCTAAAGACTTTTCATGTCCCCTTCTCGTTTCTCTTAGCTCCCTCTTTAGCTCCTTCCTGGCTACCTTATAACTCTCAATCGCCCCAACTGAACCTTCACGCCTCATCTTTACATATGCCGCCTTCTTCCCTTTCACAAGGGACTCCAATTCCTTACTAAACCACGGCTGCCTCACAAGGCCCTTTACACCATGCCTGACTGGTACATACCTATCGAGGACACGCAGTAGCTGCTCCTTGAACAATCCCCACATCTCATTAGTGTTCTTCTCTTGAAGCCTGTTTTTCCAATCCACACATCCTAAGTCATCTTCTTGTTATTCCTACCAAAGTGAATGACATCACACTTAGCTACATTGAATTCCATTTGCCACATTTCTGCCCAGCTCTGCAACTTATCTATATCCCGCTGTAACCTACCACTTCCTTCCTCACTATCCACAACTCCACCGACTTTTGTGACATCCGCAAACTTGCTTACCCAGCTTTCAAGCCCTTCCTCTAGATCATTTATAAAGATAACAAAAAGCAATGGTCCCAAAACAGATCCTTGTGGTACACCGCTAGTAACTGCACTCCAAGATGAACATAGTCCATCAACTACTACCCTCTGTCTCCTTCCAGCCAGCCAATTCCTACTCCAAACCTCTAATGTATCCTCAATGACATACCTCCGTAATTTTAGCATTAGCCTACCATGGGGAACCTTATCGAACGCCTTACTAAAATCCATATACACAACATCTACTGCTTTACCCTCGTCCACTTCCTTAGTCACCTTCTCAAAGAACTCAATAAGGTTTGTGAGGCACGACCTGCCCTTCACAAAACCATGCTGGCTATCCTTGATCACGTTATTCCTATCCAGATGTTCATAAATCTTATCCCTTACCATTCTCTCTAAGACTTTGCCCACCACTGAAGTCAGACTCACTGGCCTATAGTTACTAGGGCAATCCCTACTCCCTTTCTTGAACAAGGGGACCACATTCGCTATCCTCCAGTCCTCTGGTACTATTCCCGTTGACAATGACGACATAAAAATCCAGGCCAATGGCTCTGCTATCTCTTCCCTAGCTTCCCATAGGATCCTAGGGTAAATGCCATCAGGCCCAGGAGACTTATCTATTTTCATCCTCTCCAATATTCCCAGAACCTCTTCCCTGCATATTTCCAGACCATCCATTCTAATCATTTGTGACTCCATATTCACATCAGCAACAGTGTCCTGTTCCTGAGTGAACACTGATGAAAAGTATTGATTTAGTGTCTCTCCAATCTCCTCCGCCTCCACACACAACTTCCCACTACTATCCTTGACTGGACCGATACCTACCCTAGTCATCCTTTTATTCCTGACATACCTATAGAAAGCCTTTGGGTTTTCCCTAATTCTACCAGCTAAAGACTTTTCGTGTCCCCTTCTCGCTTCTCTTAGCTCTCTCTTTAGATCCTTCCTGGCTACCTTATAACTCTCTATCGCCCCAACTGAACCTTCACGCCTCATCTTTACATATGCCGCCTTCTTCCCTTTCACAAGGGATTCCAATTCCTTACTAAACCACGGCTGCCTCACAAGGCCCTTTACACCATGCCTGACTGGTACATACTTATCGAGGACACGTAGTAGCTGCTCCTTGAACAATCCCCACATCTCATTAGTGTTCTTCTCTTGAAGCCTGTTTTTCCAATCCACACATCCTAAGTCATGCCTCACTGCATCATAATTTCCCTGCCCCCAGCTATAACTCTTGCCCTGCGGCGCACACTTATCCCTCTCCATCACTAAAGTAAAAGTCACCGAGTTGTGGTCACTGTCCCCGAAGTGCTCACCTACCTCCAAGTCTAACACCTGGCCTGGTTCATTACCTAGAACCAAATCCAGTATAGCCTCACCTCTTGTTGGCCTGTCTACATATTGTGTCAGGAAACCCTCCTGCACACATTGGACAAACACCGACCCATCTAATGAACTCGAGCTATAGCTCTCCCAGTCAATATCTGGGAAGTTAAAGTCCCCCATAACAACCACCCTGCTACCTTCACTCTTTTCCTGAATCATCCTCGCAATATTATCCTCTACTTCTCTAGGACTATTAGGAGGCCTGTAGAAAACACCTAACAGGGTGACCTCACCTTTCCTATTTCTAACCTCAGCCCAAACTACTTCAGATGGCAAGTCCTCTTCCATCGTCCATTCTACTGCTGTAATACTATCTTTGACAAGTAATGCCACACCTTCTCCTTTTTTACCCCCATGTCTGATCCTACTAAAACATTTAAACCCTGGAACCTGCAACAGCCATTCTTGTCCCTGTTCTACCCACGTCTCTGTAATGGCCACAACATCGATGTCCCAGGTACCAACCCACGCTGCAAGTTCACCTACCTTATTTCTTATACTTCTGGCATTGAAGTATACACACTTCAATCCACCCTTCTGTTTACAGGCACCCTCCTTCGAGATCGCTGCATTATTCATAACCTCCCTACACTCAAGGTCCTGTACCCTAAAGCTACAGTCCTGGTTCCCATGCCCCCACGGAGTTAGTTTAAACCCTCCCAAAGAGCACTAGCAAACCTCCCCCCAAGGATACTGGTGCCCCTCAGGTTCAGGTGTAGACCATCCTTTTTATAGAGGTCCCACCTTCCCCAGAAAGAACCCCAGTTGTCCAGAAACCGGAATCCCTCCCTCCTGCACCATCCCTGTAGCCATGCATTTAACTGCTCTCTCTCCCTATTCCTCGACTCTCTATCACGTGGCACGGGTAACAAACCAGAGACAACAACTCTGTTTGTTCTAACTCTGAGCTTCCAACCTAGCTCCCTGAAAGCCTGTCTGACATCCTCACCCCTCTTTCTACCTATATCGTTGGTGCCAACGTGGACCACGATCTGGGGCTGCTCCCCCTCCCCCTTAAGGACCCGGAAAACACGATCAGCGACATCACGTACCCTTGCACCTGGGAGGCAACATACCAAACGTGAATCACTGTCACCCCCACAAAACCGTCTGTCTGTACCCCTCACTATCGAGTCCCCAAGAACTATCGCTCTACCTTTCTCCACCCTTCCCTTCTGAGCAACGGGGCCAGGCTCCGTGCCAGAGGCCTGAACCTCGTTGCTTGCCCCTGGTAAGTCATCCCCCCCACAAGTATCCAAAACGGTATGCTTGTTCTTGAGGGGAATGACCGCAGGGGGTCCCTGCACTGGCTTCCTCCTCCCACTCCCCCTCACTGTCACCCATCTATCTTGAACTTTCGGAGTAACTACTTCCCTAAAGCTCTGATCTATGACCCTCTCTGCCTCCCGAATGATCCGCAGTTCATCCAAATTCAGCTCCAGTTCCCTAACACGGGCTTGGAGGAGCTGGAGATGGGTGCACTTCTTGCAAGTGTACTCAGCAGGGACGCTAATGGCTTCCCTCACCTCATTCTCCTGTACGTTTGTTCATCAGCCTGTTCTGTCATACTGTGACATACCTCTGCAACAGGCAGGACTTCAATCCAGGCCTTCTCATCCAGAGCTAGGAACACTACCACACAAGTTCAGGAATTGGAATCAAATCCAGAGCTCTGGCTCAGAGACACGGACACTGCCCACTATACTACCATACCCAGATTTTGGGTCATATTTTAGTGCCCGCTTCCAGCTCAGTGTGGATTGATTATAATCAGGTTACTATTACTGAATTACAAAAAACACTTTGTATTATTAAACAAATGCAAGATATTTGTCTCAACTGTAGGATATTGAGTGTACTTGCTGAATATTGAAATTAACTATAAACATGTTTAATCGCTATTATCTGTAGTCTGCAATATTAGGGAAAGAAATCCCACAGAAACACTCTGCCCAATGAAGGGTCTCAAATAGATGTTTATTACTGAACAGCAGAGGCGAAGGAAGGGATTAATTTCTGACCCCAAAACACCGATCAATCTTACCCACCTCTAACGTGTGTCTGCCCTCTTCCTAAAACCATGAAATGATACCAGGCCGCTGATTACTGTCCAGCCTCTCCTCCCAAACGACTGTGTCTGCAATCTGTCCCTCCTCCCTCTAACCACACAAGGCAACCCAAGCTCAGGGTCTTTGTGAAAATCAAGGCCAGAGTGTGCAGGCCTCCTGGAGAGGGGTGGGCATTTTAAAATTGAAGGGGGAGGGGGAGGTGGCAGTCATATCGCACACTGGGCTGAGGGGTGGCAGATGGAGGATAGTCTGGATTAATGCCAGGCATTGGATTTGGTAAATCAAACAAGAACAGGACCTATACAATTAAAAGTAGGGTCTTTTGGTGGTGTTGTAGTACAGAAACCTAGGCTGTCAGGTTTAATTCTTTAAATTTGCATCTGATATAGAAAGTGGCTAAGAAGGTGTTTAACACACTTGTCTTCATAGGTCAGACCTTTGAGTATCGGACTTGGGATGTCATGTTGAGGTTGTACAGGACATCGGTGAGGCCTCTTCTGGAATACCGTGTCCAGTCTGGTCACCCTGCCCGCTCATTCCATAGCCACACCACCCTCTGGGTGAAAAGGTGCCCCTTAGGTCGCTTTTAAATGTTACCCTCTCACCTTAAGCCTATGTCCTCTAGTTTTGGACTCCCCCGTACCCTTAGCAAATACCTTGACTATTCACTTTGATATTATTGACCTTGATGTTATTAAGCTGGAGAGGGTTCAGAAGAGTTTAACCTGGATGTTGCTGGAAATGGAGGGATTGAGCTATAAGGAGAGGCTGAATAGGCTGGGACATTTTTCACTGGAGAGCATGAGATGGAGGGGTAACTTTACAGAGGTTTATAAAGTGATGAGGGGTACAGATAATCTGCAGGGCTGATGTCTTTTCCCGAGAGTTGGGGATTCAAAACTGAGGGATATTTTGAGGCGTGAGGAAAAAGATTTACAAAAGTCAGGAGAGGTAATTATTTTAGACCGAAGCTGGCTTTTGTGTGGAATTAACTTCCAGAGGAACTGGTGAAAATAGGGACAGTTACAATGTTTAAAGGACATTTAGATCAGTACATGGATAAGACATCAGTTTGGATGGTGCTGTGAGCAGCTGCCCTCTCACTCCCCCTCTCTGAATGAATCCCTGTTGGTTTTCACCCTCTGCCAATGCCTGTGCAGTGGCATGTGCAGGCCAGCAGAGGGTGGCATTGTATCACTTTCAGCACCACAGAGACTGCCAGACCTGCCCCACACAGAGACACACAGATACATACACAGCAATTGTTAGGGCACAGCGTGAAGCTTATCTGGTAACTTAAATTAAACATAAAGAAATGCTCACTTTACTTTGTAAACTGTTGAAATATGAGTGATAGAGAACTCCCAAATTCCACTGTTTAAACAAAAAATATCAATGTATTTTTTTAACTCTGAAAGTGAACATTTTACATCAACTATTCACAACTCTGGGACCCTCTTTCTCCTCACTGCTTATTACCATACTCCAACTCTACAGCAATATACTGTTTCAATATGACACTTATTAACATTACATAAACGTAATTTCAAAACCAAACAGCAGCTGTTGTTTCATCTCACCTCACACCAATCTCCCTTTTCCCATCTTTCCTGGGAAGTATGGTTCATGTTACCGGATGCTATCGAAGTGTCGATATTTCAGCATTCTGAAACCTGGGAACACATCCTTCCATGACACTGTCTCTCAGTCTCCCCCTCTCTGTCTATAACCCAAACCCCTCCCATGTGGTGATATTTAAACTGATTCCCCCGCCATCTCTCTCTGGCAGGGATGTTCACACCCACAGCACTCCCTTATCATGGCACAATGGAGATATGCAACTGCAAATGGATGGGAGCTGAACATCCTGTCACTTCCAGCATGGGCTGCAAGTTTCCCCACACTGGGCAGGGATCTAACACAGTGTTACTGAGCAATGTACTGGGGTGGGGTACACAGTCCAACATGCTGGGAGGGTAACTGCTCCTGGGTTACTGAGCAATGTACTGGGGTGGGGTACACAGTCCTACATGCTGGGATGGTAACTGCTCCTGGGTTACAGAACAATGCACTGGGGTGGTGTACACAGCCCTACATGCTGGGAGGGTAACTGCTCCTGGGTTACAGATTAATTCACGGGTGATCACTGCACAGGTCTCTGTGCTGGTCAGACTGTCTGGTTGAGGTTTGTAGATAATGCAATGATGTGGTTAGTGCAGCTCCCCGTGCTGGATGGATATTTGTTCCAGGTTCCCACATTACTGCCCTGCTATGGTCTGCACAGCTCCGGTACTGGACAGATCTGTAGCCTGTGCACAATACATCATGTTGGTGGGGTGGATGGAGGGAAAGGTGATGGACAGGTCATGGAGCTCCCCGGAACGTTCTGTCCCTGACATTGTATAACTGCCATTCCCCGGAACGTTCTGTCCCCGACATTCTATAACTGACATTCCCCGGAACGTTCTGTCCCCGACATTCTATAACTGCCATTCCCCGGAACGTTCTGTCCCCGACATTCTATAACTGACATTCCCCGGAACGTTCTGTCCCCGACATTCTATAACTGACATTCCCCGGAACGTTCTGTCCCTGACATTCTATAACTGACATTCCCCGGAACGTTCTGTCCCTGACATTCTATAACTGACATTCCCCGGAACGTTCTGTCCCTGACGTTGTTTGTTTGTGAACGGCCGGACGTCAGTGAATTGAACAAACGATAAGATCCCGAGGGAAGAGATCCCGTTCCAGGGAGAAGGAGACACTGTTCCGAAGGCCCCTCAGGCAGTTAAAGGGGTGAATACATTTTCATGGAAATTACATTTCCTCACGACACAGGATCGACCACAATTTAGACCAAAATACAGAAATTCCCAAACTCCATCTGTCTTCAGGAAACTGGGAGAGAATCCTTCAGGACAGCAACATTTCCACCCTCGGTATTAGGAACTGGGAAGGAGTGACCTGTGTCTGCTCTCGAGTGATCAGGTGTGTGGGAATGTTCTAGAAACCATCTGTCCTTATGGATGTGTCTCTGGGTGTTTGGGGAGGGAGGGTTTCTTGTGGTTTATGTCACATTTTTGTCAGTAATTCCGACCTTCCCATTTGTTATTCCAGCTCCAATTATTGTAATAAATCCCTGAATACAGGGACACATTTGAAAATCTCACTGGGTCCCCGATCAAACGGGTCCCTTTGCCTCCAGGCTGATGGATAATGGGTTTGTTTTCCTTCCTCACAGTTAACGTAGTGACCATCTACGTCCTGCTTTATAAAGATTGTGGATTGTCTCCATGTGTCAGACGTTACCTGGGGGCCATGGCAGCGGCGGATCTCCTGGTCATTATCCTCGACCTGATCCTGAGACACATTCCCATTGTTTATCAGGAACAGTTTTATTTCCTGGTGTACTCTGTCCCCGTGTGTAATATCCACGCCGTCCTGCTTTATGCAGCCACTGACTGCTCTGTCTGGTTCACCGTCACTTTCACCTTTGATCGGTTTGTGGCCATTTGTTGCCAGAAGCTGAAAAGTAAATATTGCAGTGAGAAAACGGCGGCTGTGGTTCTGGGAGCAGTGACTGTGCTGAGCTGTTTAAAGAACATTTCCTGGTATTTTATGCTCACGGCTCGGTATTGGCCGGGGAACGCCCCCTGGTTTTGTGATGTAACAGACGCTGTTGTATTGTCCAGTGTCTGGGTCACAATCGAGTTCCTCCACCACATTCTAACCCCGGGTGTCCCATTTCTCCTGATTCTGCTGCTCAATGTTCTCACTGTCAGACACATTTTAGTGACCAGCAGAGCCCGCAGGAGACTCCGCGCTCACACCAATGGGGACGCTCAGTCTGACACAGAAATGAGAAACCGAAAAAAATCCATCATTTTACTGTTTGTGATCTCGGCCAATTTCATCCTGTTATGGTCAATGTTAATGCTGTATTCTATATGGTACCGGATGGATGATATTGGGTATCGGTCTGTGTATCTCGATTGGTTTGTGCTGGAATTGGGCTTCATGCTGCAGCTCCTCAGTTGCTGCACAAACACCACGATTTATGCCGTGACCCAGACTAAGTTCAGGCAGCAGCTGAAGAATGTGCTGAAATATCCCTTCACCCAAATCCATCCATCCATCAAATTCCCTCATTAATCACACCATCCGGGATTTTCTCATTTCAGTTCAGTGTTTCAGCGATGGAGCAGCCTGTCGCTATGGTAACAGACTGAGGGGAGCGCTGGTTTGTCCATCCTTATCCCACAGGGGGGGTTACAGGGAAACATTTCAATGTTTCTCACAACTCAGGGGCCAGTGAGAAAAGGCATCATCCCACTGACTGTATCCATCACTTCCATTTGTAACCAATAAAAATGCTGATTACAGCGTGCCGAGCAGCAGAGGGACCGATGTTGTTGTGTGTCTTTGTGTTGGAGAAGCTGAGCTGGAGAGAGACAGACTCAGCCCCGAGTCCTGGTCCTCAGGGAAGGGAAGGGCACCGCGCCCTGAGCTCAGGAGCTGGGGTTAACTCCCTCTGTCCCCCCAACTCCAACCTGGCCTCCCCATTACCTCTCCCCTACTCTTTCTCCTCAATTGTCTCTCTCTCTCTCTCATCATCTCTCCTCTTCACACTCCCTCGTTTCCCCTCTCACACACAATCCCCCCAACCCCGGTTTCTCCACCTGCCCACATCTTCCCTATCCCCTCACCCTCACTCTCTCTGTCCTGCTGTCTCTGTCTTCTCCAGCAGTTCCATCTCTACCCCATTTTCCCCTCCTCCTACCTCCCACATCTCACCCCCCCCCCACACACGCAGCCTCACGACCAACCAACCCCACACCCCCCAGTCTCTGGGTCAGAGGGAGAGGGAAGGACCAGGGGGACAGAATGTGTCTGAGACAGGGGGAGGGAGGGACAGGAGGGAGAGCGATTCAGTCAGAGAGAAACGGAGGAAGGTGGGGGGGAGAGAGAGAGACACTGATTGAGGGGGGTCAAGAGTGAGAGAAGGTGGAGGGAGAGTGAAGGAACGGGGGGAGAGAGAGGGGGCAAGGGAGAGATAGGGAGAGATAGGGGAGGGCGAGAGATGGGACGGAGGTAGGGGAGGGAATGTCAAGAGGGAGGGAGAGGGCGAAAGAGGGGATGGGAGAGAGAGGGAGAGCGAGAGAGGGGGAGGAAAAGGGAGAGGGAGAGGGCGAGAGATAGTAGGGAGGGAGGGGAGGGAGAGAGGGGAGAGGTTGAGAGTGGGAGGATGAAACAGAGGAGTGAGGGAGGGGAGGGCAAGAGAGAGGAGCATGAGAGGGAGGGAGAGTGGGAGAGGGGAGGAGAGAGGGGGAGGAGGGCGAGAGTGAGGAGGATGAGAGAGGAGATGGCAAGACAGGGGAGACCGAGAGACGAGAGGGAAGGGAGGGGAGGGTGAGACGGGGGAGGGTGAGAAAAGGGGGAGGATGTGAGAGGGGGAGGGCGAGAGACGGGGAGGGCAAGAGAGCGCAGTGCACGAGAGGGGAGAGGAAGGTGAAGGCGAGAGGGAGGGAGAGATTGAAAGAGGGGAGGGTGAGAGAGGGAGGAGAGGGAGGGGTGGGCAAGAGGGAGGGCGAGGGCGAGAGGGAGGGAGAGGGCGAGATAGAGGAGTGCGAGAGAGGGGGAGGGTGAGAGAGGGGATGGTGAGTGAGGCGATGGCGAAAGAGGGGAGGGAGGGGTTGGCGAGAGAGGGGAGGAGGTAAGAGAGGGGAGGGAGAGAGAGGAGGGCGAAAGAGGGGAGGGAGAGAGAGAGGAGCGTGAGAGAGGGGAGGGAGGGGAGGGTGCGAGGAAGGGAGAGGGCGAGAGAGGATAGGGCGAGAGGGGGGTGGGCGAGAGAGGGGAAGGAGGGAGGGGAGGGCGTGAGGGAGTGTGAGGGCATGAGAGGGAAGGTAGGGAGTGGAGGGTGAGAGAGGGGAGTGTGAGAGGTGGGAGGGCGAGAAAGTGGAGGGCGAGAGGGAAGGAGAGGGCGAGAGGGAGGCGGGGAGACAGGGGAAGGAGGGAGGGGAGGGCGCGACAGGATAAGGAGGGAGGAGAGAGTGAGAGAAGGGTGAGGGTGAGAGTGAGGAGGACAAGAGAGGGGAGGGAATTAAGGGCGAGAGATAGGAGTGCAAGAGAGGGAAGGGCAAGAGAGAGGAGGGAGGCAGGGGAGAGCAAGAGAGGGGAGGGAAGGGAGGGCGAGAAGAATGGAGAGGGTGCGAGAGGAGGGCGAGAGAGGGGAGGAAGGGAGGGGTAGGCGATAGAGGAGAGGGCGAGAGAGGGGTGGGCTTGAAGGAGGGAGATGGATTGAGAGGGAAGGGAGGGAAGGAGATGGCGAGAGCGGAGAGGGATGCAGGGGAGGGCGAGAGAGGGAGGGAGAGAGAGGGCGAGAGGAAGGGAGAGGGCTAGAGAGTAGGGCGAGAGAGGGGAGGTAGGTAAGGGAGTCTGAGAGGGAGGGAGAGGGAGAGAGAGGGGAGGGAGGGAGAGGAGGGCACGACAGGGTAAGGAGGGAGGGGAGAGTGAGAGAACGGTGAGGGTGAGAGAGAGGAGGACAAGAGAGGGGAGGGAGGAAGAAGGAGAGGGTGAGAGAGGGGAAGGAGGTGGGGAGGCTGAGAGGGAGGGAGAGGGAGAGAGAGGGGAGGGAGGGAGAGGAGGGCGAGAGGAAGGGAGAGGGAGAGAGAGCCGATGGGAGAGAGGGGGAGAGCGAGTGGGGGGGCAAGAGAGGGGGAGGGCAAGAGAGGGGGAGAGGGAGGGGAAGGCAAGATGGATGGAGGTGAGGGAGGATGGGGAGGGCGAGAGACGGGGAGAGGAGGGGGAGGGGACCGTCAGAGAGGGTAAGGAGGGAGGGGAGGCAGAGAGGGAGGGAGAGGGTGAGAAAGGGAAGGGAGGGAGGGGAGGGCAAAAGAAAGGGAGGGGGTGAGAGAGTGGATGGGAGAGAGGGGGAGCGCGAGTGAGGGGGGCAAGAGAGGGGGAGGGGGAGAGGGGGGAGAGGGAGGGGAAGGCAAGATGGATGGAGAGTGCAAGAGAGAGGTGAGGGAGGGTGGGGAGGGCGAGAATGGGGGAGAGGGAGGGGAGAGTGAGAGAGGGGAGGACGAGAAGGGGACAAAGAGAAGGGGACAGAGAGAGGGTGGACAGGGAGATGGGGGACAGGGAGATGGGGACAGGGAGAGGGGGACAGGGAGATGGGGGACAGGGAGATGGGGGACTGGGAGATGGGGGACAGAGAGAGGGGGGATAAAGAGAGAGGGGACAGAGAGAGGGGACAGAGAGAGGCGATAATGGGGGGACAGAGAGAGAGGGGGACATAAAGAGGGGACAGAGAGAGGTGAACAGAGACAGTGGGGACAGAGAGAGGGGGCTAAAGAGGTGGGGTCTGAGAGAGGGGGGAGAGAGGGAAGGGGACAGAGGGAGGGGGAAAGAGAGAGGGGGACAGAGGGAGGGAAACAGAGGGAAGGGGACAAAGGGAAGGGAGACAGAGAGAGGGGGACAGAGAAAGGGAGACAGAGAAAGGGGGAACAGAGGGAAGGAGACAGAGAGGGGAAGAGTGAGAGCGGGACAGAGATACGGGGATAGAGTGAGAGGAACAGAGAGAGAGGAGGGACAGAGAGAGGTCGACAGAGAGAGGGTGCAGACAGGGGGACAGAGCGGGGTGGACAGAGAGAGGGGGCCAGAGAGAGGGGGCCAGAGAGAGGGGGAAAGAGAGAGGGGGAAAGAGAGAAGGGGACAGACAGAGGGAAACAAGAGAGTGGGGACAGAGAGAAGGGGGCCGTGGAGAGGGGTACAGAGAGTGGGGGCACAGAGTGAGGGGGACAGAGAGAGTGGGACAGAGAGAGGGCGGACAGAGAGAGGGGTCCAGAGGGAGGGGAACAGAGGGAAGTGGACAAAGGCAAGGGGGACAGAGAGAGGGGGACAGAGAGAGGGGGACAGAGATAAGGGGATAGAGGGGGGGGACAGAGGGAGGGGAACTGAGATAAGGGGATACAGAGAGAGTGGTGACAGAGAAAGGGGAACAGAGGGAAGGAGACAGAGAGAGGGGAAGAGATGGAAGGAGACAGAGAGAGGGGAAGAGAGAGCGCGGGACAGAGATACGGGGATAGAGTGAGAGGAACAGTGAGAGGAGGGACAGTGAGAGGTCGACAGAGAGAGGAGGCAGACAGGGGTACAGAGCGAGGGGAAAAGAGAGAGAGGGACAGAGAGAGGGCGGACAGAGAGAGGGGGACAGAGGGAGGGGGACAGGGGGAGGGGGACAGAAAAAGGGGGACAGAGAAAGGGGGACAGAGGGAGGGGGACAGAGAAAGGGGGACAGAGGGAAGGGGACAGAGGGAAGGGGGACAGAGGATGGGGGACAGAGAGAGGTCGACAGAGAGAGGTCGACAGAGAAGGGGGGCAGAGAGAGGTCGACAGAGAGAGGGGGGCAGACAGGGGAACAGAGCGAGGGGGAAAGAGAGAGAGGGACAGAGAGACGGCGGACAGAGAGAGGGGGACGGGGGAGGGGGACAGAAAAGGGGGACAGAGGGAAGGGGACAGAGGGAGGGGGACAGAGGGAAGAGGGACAGAGAGAAGGGGGACAGAGAAAGGGGGACAGTGGGAGGGGGACAGAGGGAGGGGGACTGATAGAGGGGGACAAAGAGGGTGGGGACTGAAAGAGGGGAACAGAGAGCGCGGGACAGAGATACGGGGATAGAGTGAGAGGAACAGAGAGAAGGGGACAGAGAGAGGGCAGACAGAGAGAGGGGGCAGAGAAAGTGGAGGGACAGAGAGAGGTCGACAGAGAGAGGGGGCAGAGAGAGTGGAGGGACAGAGAGAGGTCGAAGAGAGAGGGGGACAGTCAGGGGGGACAAAGCGAGAGTGGACAGAGAGAGGAGGTCAGTGAGAGGGGGACAGAGAAAGCAGGTACAGAAAGAGTGGAACAGAGAGAAGGAAGCAGAGAGTATGGGACAGAGAGAACAGGATAGAGTGAGGGGAACAGAGAGAAGGGGATAGAGAGAGGGCGCACAGAGAGAGGGTGAACAGAGAGAGGGTGAACAGAGAGAGGGGGACAGAGAAAGTGGGACAGATGAGGGGGGACAGAGAGATGGGGACAGAGGGAGGTGGACAGAGGGAGGGGGGCAGAGAGAGGGGAGACAGAGGAAGGGGGACAGAGGGAGGGGGACAGAGAGAGGGGTACAGAGAAAAGGGGACAGAGAGTGGGGACAGAGAGAGGGGGACAGAGAGAGAGGAGGACAGAGAGAGTGGGGACAGAGAGAGGGGGACAGAGAGAGTGGGGATAGAGAGAGGGGGCAGAGGGAGTGGTGGGACATAGAGAGGGGGACAGACAGGGGGGACAGAGAGAGAGGGTGGACAGAGTGAGGATGAAACAGAGAGAAGTGGCCACAGAGAGAGAGAGGGGTACAGAGAGAGAGGGGTACAGAGAGAGGGGGGACAGAGAGAGGGGGGACAAGAGAGGGGGATAAAGAGAGGGGACAGAGAGAGGGAGCAGAGAGAGGTGAACAGAGAGAGGGGGGTACAGAGAGATGGGAACAGAGAGAGTGGGACAGAGAGAAGGGGACAGAGAGAGGATTACAGAGAGAGGGGAACAGAGAGAGGGGAACAGAGATATGGGGACAGAGATAGGGATCAGAGGGAGGGGGACAGAGAGATGGGGACAGAGGGAAGTGGACAGAGAGAGTGGGACAGAGAAACGGGAATAGAGTGAGGGTAACAGAGAGAATGGCACAGAGAGAGGGGGACAAAGAAATGGGGATAGAGTCAGGAGAAGAGAGAGAAGGGGACAGACAGAGGGAAACAGAGAGAGGGGGACAGAGAGGTGGGACGTGTAGAGAGGGACACAGTGAGGGGGGACAGAGTGAGGGGACAGAGAGAGGGGGGACAGAGACGTGGGGACATAGACGTGGGGACAGAGTGGGGACAGAGAGCTGGGGGACAGAGACAGGGAGACAGAGAGAGGGGGATAGAGAGAGGGGGGACAGAGAGAGGGGGACAAATAGATAGGACACAGAGAGAGGAACAGGGAGTTTGCGGACAGAGACGGGGGGACAGAGAGAAGGGGACAAAGGGGGGGGAGAGAGAGAGGAACAGAGATAGGGGTACAGAGAGAGGGGAACAGAGAAAAGGGGACAGAGAGAGGGATGACAGAGAGAGGGGGTAGAGATAGAGGAGGGACAGAGAGAGAGGGACAAAGAGAATGGGGACAAACAGGTGGGACAGAGCGAGGGGAGACAGAAGACAGGAGGGCAGGGAGGGTGGACAGAGCGAGGGTGGGACAGAGAGAGGAGGCAATGAAAGGGAGGACAGAGAAGGATGTAACAGAGACAGGAGGACAGACTTAGGGGAACAGAGAGACGTGGGCACAGAGGGGAGGACAGAGTTTGGGTGACAGAGAGGGGGGGACAGAGAAGCGGGACATAGAGAGGGGGGTGAGGTGGAGGGGGATCAGATGGAGGGGGATAGAGGGGGGACAGAGAGAGGATGGACAGAGACAGGGGGGCAAAGAGAGGGGACAGAGAGAGGGGAACTGAGAGAGAGGTACAGAGAGGGGACAGAGAGAGGGGAACAGAGAAAAGGGAACAGAGAGAA
>NW_026867806.1:1018226-1023172 GCF_020745735.1 Hemiscyllium ocellatum
CCCCTTCTCTCCCTTCCCCTCTCTGTCTCCCTCTCTCTGTCCCCCTCTCTCTGTCTGTCGAAGTCTGCCTTCCTCTCTCTGTCACCCCCCACTCCTCCCTCTGCCCCTCTCTCTGTCCCACTCTCGCTCTGTCCACCCTCCCTGTCCCACTGTCTTCTGTCCCCCTGGCTCTGTCCTCCCTCTCTGTCCCCCCTCCCTCTGTCTCCCCTCTCTCTGGACCTCTCACTCTATCCCCGTATTTCTGTCCCGCTCTCTCTGTTCTCTTCTCTCTGTCCCTCCACTCTCTCTGTCCCCCCTCTCTCTGTCCCCCCTCTCTCTGTCCCCCCTCTCTCCGTCCCACCCTCTTTCCCGCTCTCTCTGTCCCCCCGCTCTCTGTCTCCCTCACTCTCACCCCCCTCTGCATGTCCCCCTCTCTCTGTCCACCACTCTCTGTTCCCCTCTCTCTGTTCCCATCTCTGTCGCCCAATCATTCGCCCTCTCTCTGTCCCTCCTTTCTCTGTCCCCCTCTCTCTCTGTCCCTTCTCTCTCTCTCCCCCTCTCCAAGTCCCCCCTCTCTGTCCCCCAATCTCTGCTCCCCTCCCTCTGTCCCCATCTCTCTGTCTCCCCTCACTCTGTCTCCCCTCACTCTCTCCCCGTCTCCATGTCCCCTCTCTCTGTCCCCTCTCTCTGTCCCCCTCCTCACTGTCCCCTTCCCTCTGTTCCCTTTTCTTTGTCCCCTCTCTTTGTCCCACTCTCTCTGTCTCCCCTCTCTGCGTCCCCCTCTCTCGGTCACCCTCTCTCTGTCGCTCCTCTCTCTGTTCCCCTCACTCTATCTCCATATCTCTGTCCCCCTCTCTATGTTCTCCTTTCTCTGTCTCCTTCTCTTTGTCCCCCTCTCTCTGTCTCCTCTCTCTGTTCCCCCCTCTCTGTCCCCCTCTCTCTCCACCCCTCTCCATGTCCCCCTCTCTGTCCCCCTCTCTGTGTACTCCATTCTCTTTTCCCCTCACTCTGTTCCCCTCTCTGTCGCTCTCCCTCTTGCCCTCTCTCTGGCCCCCTTTCTCTGTCCCTCTCTCTCTGTCCCTCTCTCTCTGTCCCTCTCCCTGTGTCCCCCCTCTCTGTCCTCCTCACTCTGTCGTCCTCTCTCTGTCCCCCCTCTCTCTGTTCCCCCCTCTCTCTGTCCCCCTTCTCACTGTCCCCTGTCTCTCTGTCGCCTGTCACTCTGTCCACCCTCTCTCTGTCCCCTCTCTGTCGCCCTCTCTCTGTCCCCCTTTCTCTGTCCCATTCACTCTGTCCCCCCTCTCTCCGCCCCCCTCTCTCTGTTCCCCTCTCTCTGTCCCCCTTTCTCTGTCCCCCCTCTCTCCGCCCCCTCTCTCTGTCCCCCTCTCTCTGTCCCCCTCTCTCCGCCCCTCTCTCTGTCCCCCACCCTCTGTCCTGCTCTCCCTGTCGCCCCTCTCTCAGTCCCCCTCACTGTTCCCCCCTCTCCATCCCCCCCTCTCTCTGTCCCCCTCTCTCTGTCTCTCACTCTCTGTTCCCCTCTCTGTCGCCCAATCATTCGCCTTCTCTGTGTCCCTCCTTTCTCTGTCCCGCTCTCTCTCTGTCCCTCCTCTCTCTGTCCCCCCTCACTCTCTCCCTCCTCTCCATGTCCCCCCTCTCTCTGTCCCCCTCGCTCTGCCCCCCTCTCTGTCCCCCACTCTCTGTTCCCCTCTTTCTGAACCCTTCTCTGTCCCCCTCCCTCTGCCCCCCTCTCTCAGTCCCCTTCTCTCTGTCCCCTTCCCTCTGTTCCCTTTTCTCTGTCCCCTCTCTTTCTCCCCCTTTCTCTGTCACCCTCTCTCTGTCCCTCCTCTCTATCTCCATATCTTTGTCCTTCTCTCTCTGTTCCCCTCTCTCTGTCTATTTCTCTTTGTCCCCCTCTCTCTGTGTCTCCTCTCTCTGTTCCGCTCTCTCTGACCCCTTCTCTCTGCCCCCCTCTTTCTCTGTCCCCCTCTCTCTGGTCCCCCTTCTCTCTGGCCCCCTCTCTCTATCCCCCTCTCTCTGTCCCCCTCTCTCTGTCCCCTTCTCTCTCTTCCCCTCTCTCTGTCCGTCTAAGTATGCCTCCCTCTCTCTGTCAGCCCCCTCTCTCCCCCCTCCCTCTGCCCTCTCTCTGTCCCACTCTCGCTCTGTCCACCCTCCCTGTCCCACTGTCTTCTGTCCCCCCGGCTCTGTCCTCCCTCTCTGTCCCCCCTCCCTCTGTCACCCTCTCTCTGTCCCTCCTCCCTCGGTTCCCCTCACTCTATCTCCATATCTGTCCCGCTCTCTCTGTTCTCCTCTCTCTGTCTCATTCTCCCTGTTCCCTTCTCTCTGTCTCCGTCTCTTTGTCCCCCTCTTTCTGCCCCCCCTTTCTCTGTTCCCTTCTCTACCGCCCCCTCTCTCTGTCCCTTTCTCTCTGTTCCTCTCTCTCTGTCCCCCCTCTCTGTCCCCCTCTCTCTGTCCCCTCTCTCTGTCCCCTCACTCTGTCCCCCTCTCTCTGTCCCCCCTCTCTCTGTTCCCCTCTCTCTGTCCCCTCTCTCTATCCCCCTCTCTCTGTCCCCCTCTCTGTCCCCATCTCTCTGTCCCCCTCTATCTCTGATCCCCTCTCTCTGCCCCAATCTCTCTATCCACCATCTCTTTATCCCCCTCTCTCTGTCCCCTCTCTCTGTCCCCTCTGACTGTCCATCCTCACTCTTTCCCCCTCTCTCTGTCCGCTCTCTCTCCCCCTTCTCTCTGTTCCCCTCACTCTATCCCCGTATCTCTGTCCCGCTCTCTCTGTTCCCCTCTCTGTGTCCCCCTCTGTCTGTCCCACCCTCGCTCTGTCCACACTCCCTGACCCCTTGCTTCTGTCACCCTTCGATCTGTGTCCGCTCTCTCTGTCCCCCCTCTCTCTGTCCCCCTCTCTCTGTCCCCCTCTCTCTGTGCCCCCCACTCTGTTCCCCTCTCTCTGTGCCCCCCACTCTGTTCCCCTCTCTCTGGCCCCCCTCTCTGTCCCCCTTCTCACTGTCCCCCGTCTCTCTGTACCCCGTCTCTCTGTCCCCTCTCTGTCGCCCACTCTCTGTCCCCCCTTTCTCTGTCCCCCTCCCTCTGTACCCCCTCTGTCCGTCCCCCACCCTCTGTTCCCCTCACTCTGGCGCCCTCTCTCTGTCCCTCTCTCTCTGTCCCCCCTCTCTCCGTTCGCCTCTCTCTGTACCCCCTCTCTCTGTCTCCCCCTCTGTCCCCCTTTCTCTATCCCCCCTCTCTCTGTCCCCCTCACTCTGTCCCCCTCCTCTCTGACCCCGTCTCTCTCTCTCCCCTCTCCATGTACCCCCTCTCTCTGATCCCCTCTTTTTATCCTCCTCTCTCTGTCCATCCTCTGTCTATCCCCCTCCCTCTGTCCCCCCTCTCTCTGTCCCACTCACTCTGTCCCCCCACTCTCTGCCACCTCTCTCTGTCCCGTCCTTGCTCGGTTCATGCTCCCCATCCCCCTGTCTTCTGTTCCCCCTCGCTCTGTCCCCCTGTCTGCCCCCCTCTCTCGGTCCCGCTCTCTCTGTCCCTCCTCTCTCTCTGTCCCCCTCTCTGTGTCCGCCTCTCTCTGTCATCCCTCTCTCTGTCCCCTTCTCTCTGTTCCCCTCACTCTATCCCCGTATCTCTGTCCTGCTTTCTCTGTCCCCCTCTATGTCCCCCTCTCTCTGTCTCCCCTCTCTGTCCCTCTGTCTCTTTTCTCCCTCTCTCTGTCACCCACACTCTGTCCCCCACTCTGTCCCCACCTCTCCTTCCCCCCCTGTCCCCACGTCACTCTGTCCCCCTAAGTCTGTCCTCCTCTCCCTGTCACCCCTGTCTCTGTTGCCCCTCTCACTGCCTTCTCTCTCTGTCTCCCCTCGTTCTGTCCACCCTGTTTGTCCCCCCTCTCACTGTCCCCCTCTCTCTGTCCCCTTCCCTCTGTTCCCTTTTCTCTGTTCCCTTCTCTCTGTTCCCCTCTCTGTGCCCCCCCTCTCTTTATCCCCCTCTCTCTCTCTGTCCCCCTCTCTCTGTCCGCCCTCTCTCTGTCCCTTTATCTCTGTTCCCCTCACTCTATCTCCGTATCTCATGTCCTGCTCTCTCTGTTCTCCTCTCTCTGTCTCCTTCTCATTGTCCCCCCTCACTGTCCTTCCTTTCTCTGTTCCCCTCTCTCTATCCCCCCTCTCTCTGTTCCCCATTCTCTGACCCCACTCTCACTGTCCCTCCTTTCTCTGTCCCCCTCCCTCTGTACCCCTGCTCTCTGTTCCTCTCTCTCTATCCCCCCTCTCTCTGTTACCCTCTCTCTGTCCCCCTTCTCACTGTCCCTCGTCTCTCTGTCCCCGTCTCTCTGTCCCCGTCTCTCTGTCCACCTTCTCTCTGTCCCCTCTCTGTCGCCCTCTGTCTGCCCCCCCTTTCTCTGTCCCCCTCCCTATGTACGCCCTCTCTCCGCCCCCCATCCTCTGTTCCCTTCACTCTGTCGCCCTCTCTCTGTCCCTCTCTCTCTGTCCCCCCTCTCTCCGTTTGCCTCTCTCTGTCCCCCCTCTCTCTGTCCCCTTCCTCTCTGACCCCGTCTCTCTCTCTCCCCTCTCCATGTACCCCCTCTCTCTGATCCCCTCTTTTTATCCCCCTCTCTCTGTCCATCCTCTGTCTATCCCCCTCCCTCTGTCCCCCCTCTCTCTGTCCCCCTCACTCTGTTCCACCTTTCTGTCCCTCCTCTCTCTGTCCCCCTCTCTCTGTCACCTTCACTCTGTCCCCCTCTCTCTGCCCATCACTCTGTCCCACCTTTCTGTCCCCTCTCTCTCTGTCTCCCTCTCTCTGCCGCTCCTCTCTCTCTGTTCCCCTCTCTCTGTCGCTCCTCTCTCTCTGTTCCTCTCTCTCTGACTCCCTCTCTCTGTCCCCCTTTCTCTGTCCCCCTCTCTCTGTTTCCCTCACTGTCACCCTCACTATGTCCCCCACTCTCTCTTCTCGCCCACCTCTCTGCA
>NW_026867806.1:1023672-1098113 GCF_020745735.1 Hemiscyllium ocellatum
CTCTGCCCTTGCTCTGTATCCTTTAATATTTTCCTATCTGTGTACTTGTTCAAATGCCTTTTCAATGTTGTTATTGTACGCACCTCAACCACTTCCCAATGGCAGCTCAGTCCATATGTGTACCATACTCTCAGTAAAAAAAGTTGCCCCTACGGTTAATTTTTATTTTATTCCTCTCGAAGCATTGACGGATTTCCTCTAGTCCCACGATTCTCCAACCTTGCGGAAAAAAATGAAGTATTCACCCCATACACTCTTGTTGTGGTTCTGTTCGCCGAGCTGGAAATGGCGTTGCAGACGTTTCGTTTTCCCTGCCTAGTGACATCCTCATACTTGGGGTCTCCTGTGAAGCGCTTCTGTGATGTTTCCTCCAGCATTTATAATGGTTTGTATCTGCTGCCGCTTCCAGTTGTCATTCCAGCTGTCGTGTAACGCCTGCAACACAATCCCCAGCTTGGCGAACAGAACCACAACAATGAACACTCGAGCTACAAATCTTCTCACAAACTATCTACACTTATATAAGAACCCCACAGTTTCCTAGGCTGTAAAGAAATAAGTTCTAACCTGTCCAACTTCTCTATATAACTTAACCCTTTAGCCCAGGAAACATCTCTGAAATTTCTTCTACCTATTTTCTAATTCAATAATATCTTTCTAGGCAAGGAGAGACAAAACCTAACCCATACTCCAACTGTAGCCTTACCAACATCCTGTATAATTGAAACATAACGTCCCAACTTCTTACACAACGCTCTAGTGAAGGCGCTGTGTGGCAACAGCCTCCTTCACTGTCCTGTGTATCTGTAACTCAAAATTTCAGACAAACCGTGCACCTGATCTCTAATGTCCTTTGTTCCACTATACTCCTTAAGGCCCTCTCATTCATAAAATAAAAACCGACCTAATGTTGCGTTGTGCACTTTCGTCCAACCAGTTGATATAGATAACAAACCGCAATGGGCCCAGCACTGACCCGTGAGGCACTCCACTAGTCACAGGCCTCCAGTCCGACAAGCATACCTCCACCAGAGCCATTTGCTTCCTAACGTCAAGCCAACTGTGTCGCCAATTTGTCAGAATACCTTGGAGTCCATGCGATCTAACCTTCTTGAGCGGCCTACCATCTGGAACCTTACCAAAGGCTTTACTGAAATCCATATTGAATATGTCCACCACCCTGCCCTCGTCAACCTTCCTGGTCGCTACCACAAAATCTCTAACAAATTGTGTAAGGCATGATCTGCCATGCACAAAGCTATGCTGACTGCTCCAAGTCAAACTCTGTCTTTCAAAATGCATACACATCTTATCTCTCCGTAACTTCTCAAGTGGTTTACCGAAAACAGATGTGAATCTTACTGGTCTATATTTCCCAGGCTTTTCTTTGCAACCCTTATTGAATAAGGGCACTACATTTGCTACTGCCCCGAATTCCGGGACCTTGGCCCCTGAACTGTCTTCTCTCGCCTCTTGCAGTGCTCTTGGATATACCTGGTCAGGACAAAGAGATTTATCTGACTTTATGCATTCTAATATGTCCAACAGCATCTTTACTGTGATATGAACGGAACCAGGATATGACAACTAACCCCCCAAAAGATCACAGATCTTCATGTCTTTCTTCATGGTAAACACAGAGGGGAAATTGAGGACCTCGCCCGTCTGTTGTGGTTTTACACGTGAATGCATCCTATTTTCTTTGTAGTCGTTCTTTTTCTTTACTATACAGAAAGCACATCTTTGGATTCACCCTAATTTTCTCAGCCAAGGCTATGTCATACCCCATTTTCGCTCTCCTGATTTCCTTTTTCAGTAAACTCCTGTATCCCTCTGTCTCTCCAGAGATTCCATTGATTCCAGCTACCTGAAACTGAGCCGTCCATTTTGCTGGCTAGACCCTGATTATCTCTTGTCATCCAGAGTTCTCTCTTCCTGCCTCACTTTCCCTTCATCCTCACAGAAACATAGACTTTGAACTCGAGCTATCTCACTTTTAAAGGCCTTCCACATACCAGAGGTCCTTTTGCCTGGAAACAAGCTACTCCAATCAACGTTTGCAAGTCCCTGTATAATTCCAACAAAATTCGCCTCGTCCCAATTTAGAACTTGAATCTGTGGACCAATTCTGTCCCTCCCATAACTATTTTAAAGTTAATACAATTCTAGTCACCGGTCCCAAAATGCTCCCCCACTTTACCTCTGTCACCTATCCTGCCCTATGTCCCAACAGTAGGTCGAGTCTGTCCCTTCCCGAGTAGGACCCTCTATATGCTACTTGTGGAAACTTTCCTGAACACACTTAACTGATTCCTTTCCATCTAACTCCTGAACCCTCTGGAAGTCCCAGTCTCTGTTAGTATAATTAAAATCACCTATTATGACAATCCTATTGCTCCTGCAAGCCTCCCCAGCCTCCCTGAATATTTGTTTCTCTAATTCCCATTGATTATGGAGGCTTATAGTGCAACCACTATAACGTCACCATCCCCCTCTTACTTCTTTGCACCATCCACACAACCTCACTCAACATTATCTGTTATTTCATCTTTAAATAATGGAGTAGTATGCACCTGAGTCGGAACTATTGGTATTGAAACTGTTTCAATTTACATCTCTCCCTTCCAGTGATGTTCCCTCATCAAGGTGCAATGGAGATATAAAGCTGTAAATGGATGGGAGCTGCACATCCTGTCACTGCCAGCATTGGCTGCAAGTTTCCCCACACTGGGCAGTGATCTAACACAGTGTTACCGAACAAGGCAACAGCCTGGGTTTATATATGAATGAACCAGTGTGGTCTGCACAGCTCCCTATGCTGGACATTTAGCAAAGGATTATGGATCAGGCATTGGTGTGGGCTGCACAGAGTTCCACTCTGGACATTGCTGGGTTGCATTCAGCAGTACGCTAGCTGGATCTATACAGTGCTCCATCCTGAACGTACAATGGATGGGCTGATTATGTGAGTTGGATTGCGAATGTGAGAGAACTAAACATCTGGCAGTGCCTTTATTTTGTGTTTTCATTCTTGTGATTGGTCCCTTCAAATCCTGACTCATCTGTTTCGACCCGATCCTCTGGATGAGTGATGGTGACTGTTGCTACGGCATCTGTGTCTGCAACGTGACCAACAAATGGAGCAGAGGCTGCAAAGAGGACAGTCTCCATAAAATGTTATGAGGGAATCACCATCAGATCAGCTGTGCTCTGAGTGAATGGTGGGGCAGGATTGTGTGGACCCATGAATGCAACTTATTCATCTCTTTCTGTAAGTAACAGGCAAACTCCCCTCGTCTCCCAGTGCCCAAAGCTGGTGGGGAGTGAGTCACCTCCTGCTGTCCATGTGTAACAGGTTCCTGGGGCCTCACAAGCCTCCAGATTTCTCAGTGCCATTCTCGAGTGGTTGAGTGACTGCCTCCTGTTCCTGTGTCCCAGTCTCGAGCAGTTGAATGACTGCCTCCTGTTCCTGCGTCCCAATCTCGAGCAGTTGAATGACTGCCTCCTGTTCCTGCGTCCCAATCTCGAGCAGTTGAATGACTCCCTCCTGTACCTGTGTCCCAGTCTCGAGCAGTTGAATGACTCCCTCCTGTCCTTGTGTCCCAGTCTCAAGTAGTTGAGCGACTGCATCCTATTCCGGTGCCCCAGTCTCGAGCAGTTGAGTGACTACATTCTGTTCCTGTCCCAATCCTGAGCAACTGAGTGATCTCAAGTTTGTGAAAGTAGATGTCCTCCTCCTGGTACTGACTACCAGGCTCCAATCTCTCTGTGCTCACCTGCTGCTCCTGTGGAATGGAGTTGAGGGACTGAATGGCCTCTTCACATTCCTTACAGCTTCTCTTCACTAAAAGCCTTTCTCCTGTTTCTGTAAAATACCATCAAATTCTGAATGATGTATTTTTGTCAGTAATTGAGCAAACAAGCTGACTCACAGAATTCAGAACCTGAATAGCCTCTTCCTGTTCCTGTGTTATACACTCAAGAGTCAACAGTGTCTCAGTGATGTACAGCACGAAAAAAGACCCTTCGATCCAGTTGTCCATTCTTACCAAATATCCTAAATTAATCACGTCCCCCTTGCCAGCACTTGGCCCATATCCCTCTAAACCCTTCCCATACACGTACCCATTCAAATGTCTTTTAAATGGTGTAACTGTGCCTGCCTGCACCAGCTCTTTTGGGTGCTCAGTCCATACACACAGCAGGCTCTCTTTGAATGTGTTGTACCTCATTTCCCTTTATAAATCTTTTCCCTGTCACCTGAAACCATTGTCCTGTAATTTTGGACTCGCCTATCCTGGGGTAAAGACATTGACTGTATACCTTATCTATGCCCGTTATGATTTTATAACCTCTTTAAGGTCACCCCTCAGCCTCAACACTTGAAAGTAGTCCCAGCCTATTAAAACTCTCCCTGTAACTCGAACTCTCCAACACCTGCAATATTCTTTTAAATCTCTTCTGCACCCTTTCAAGTTTGACAACATCTTTCCGACAGCAGAGAGACCAGAATTAAAGGCAATATTACAAACGTGGCCAAACCAATGTCATGTACAGATGCAACATGTCATGCAAGTGCATAGACCCAAAGCACGCACCAATAAAGGGAAGATCACCAAGTGCCTTCTTCAATACGCTGTCTACCTGTGATGGCACTTTCAAGGAACGGAGAACCTGCACCACAAGGTGACACAGTAGCTCAGTGGCTTGCATTGCTACCTCAGAGCACAGCAATCTGGGTTTAATTCCATCCTTGAATGACTGTGTGGAGTTTTCACATTCTCCCCGTGTCTGCGTGCGTTTCTTCCGGGTGCTACAGTACAAAGGTATACAGGCAAGTGTATATTGGTCATGCTAAATTGCCCCAATAACCCAGGGATGTGTGGGCGAGGTGGATTAGCCATGGGAAATGCAGGCTCAGAGGGATAGGGTAGGGGTTTGTCCAGTAGGGTACTGTTTAGAGGGGTGGCCTCGATGGGCCGAATAGCCTGTTTCCTCACTGTAGGGATTCTATAATTTCAATGGAGTTCTCTTTGAGTGGCAACTTTCGACAGAAACCTACCTTCATTTCTTGCCCTGATTTGTCTTGCCAAAATGCAACACCTCACATTTATCTAAATTTAACTCCATCTGCCATCCTTTGGCTCACCTAATCAAGGTCCCATTATAGTCTCAGAGATCATTCTTCACTGTCGACTACACCATCAAATTTGGAATTATCTACAAACTTACTGACCATACTTCATATTCTCAAGTGCAAATATTATGTATAATTAACAAAAGGCAATGGACTCACTATTGATCTTTGCAGCACACCACTGGTCACATTTCAATGGACAAACATCCACTGTCACGCCCTGTCTCCAATATTAAAGAAAATGTTGGATCTAAATGGCGAGCTCTCCCTGGATCCCAGGCAGTCTGACCTTGCTAACCAGTCTACTAAGTAGAACATTTTGGTTTTCTTACTGAATTCCATAAAGTCAACATCCACTGTCCTGGCTTCATCAATCATCTTCATCACTTCCTCAAAACATTCCACCGAGTAAGTGAGACGTGATCTCAAATGTATAAAGCCCTCTTCAGTCCTTGTCTTTCCAAATGCATGTACATCCTTTCCCTCAAAACCCCCTCCAACAATTTAGTCACCATTGACCTCAGGCTCACTGATCTATAGTTAACTGCTTTTTCCTTACTTTCTTAAATAATGACACTATGTTAGCAGCCCTCCAGTCTTTTGATATATCACCTATGGAAAACAATGATACAAATATATCAGCAAAATGCTGAGCAATCTCTTTCCTAGCTTCCCACATACTTTTGGGATACAACTGGTCAGGTTTCTGGAAGTTGCTCATCTTTATATATTTTGAAATGTCCTATATCGCTTTGTAATATTGATACTTTTCAAGATATCACTAAATATTTCTTAATTCTCTGGCTCTTCTAACCCCCTCCACATTAAATACTGAGGAGAAATACTTGTTTCTAATCCCTTCGATCTCTTGTGGTTCCACACATAGATAGGCTTACTGATTCTTAAGAGGCCCTATTCTCTCCCGAGTTAATCTTTTGCCATTAAAGGATTTGCAGAATTTCTTCAATGCCTCGTTAACCCTATTTCTAAAGCCATCTCACGTCCACATTTTTCTGACCCGATTTCCCCATTGACTATACACTTACTGCCATTATACTCCTTTGGGGATCCACTTGATCTCAGCTCTGTTTACCTGACAAATGCCTCCTTCCTTCCCTTGACCATAAAATCAATATACCTAGCCATCCAGCACTCCCTGCACCTACCAGCCTTGCCCATCTCACCAATAGGAACACGTTGGCTCTGGACTCTCTGAAAATATGTTTTGATGGCCTTGCATTTTCCAACCATCCCTTTACCTGTGAATAGGGTATCCCAGTCAGCCTTTCACAGGGCTCGCCTAAACACTTTCAAAATTGGCCTTAGTCAAAGTTGGAACTTTAATGTTTACATCAGGTCTTTCCTATTTTACAACTAGTGTAAAACTAATATTTATGCGTAACAGGCTTGAAAAGTTAAATAGACACTTCCTGGCCCTCTGGAACAGGCTTGAGAGGCTGAATGGCCTCCTCCTGTCCCTCTGTAACAGACTTGAGAGGCTGAATGACTTCCTCCTTTTCCTCTGTAATAGACTCAAGAGGCTTAATGGCCTCCTGCTGTTCTTCTATAACACACTCGAGAGGCTGAATGGCCTCCTCCTGTCTTTGTATAACAGACACGAGACATTAAATGACACAGCAACCCGTGGATTATGAGCAGCCGGTAAACTGTATCTGATATAGGCCCATTCCGTCTCAGTTACAGAAACACAAACAACACAATGTACTCCAGGTGCCCTCTCAGTAACAACCTCATACAGCTGCAGCGACACAGCTCTTTGTTCCGAATGATTCTTTTGACAAAATGTGCCAATATTCCAGCTTTCCACCTTTCAAGTAGCAACAGGCTAATATGAGCTGAATTGTCTTCTCTTATCCCTCTGTAAGCGATCCATAGGGACAGAATGGTTTCGGCCTGTTGCTGAGCAGCAGTCTCAATGCTCTGTGTCAACGTTATGAAAGGATTTGATAGCAGGACATTAAAACCAGGAGTAGCCTCTCACTGGTCAATAAGTACCATACTTTGTATTCAGGTATCTAGAAACTTGCCCAACCGCCTTTTTTTTTCTGCAGCCGATCTGTTATTTTATAACTGCTTCCTTTCATAAACAGAGTAGAACATATATAGACGCCTGCAGTGTTCTGTTAATACTCTCATATACAAGGCAAAAAAGATAAAAAAGATTGAAAGGTTTATGGTCCAACCCCCAGCAACACTCATCCATTCCATCCAAACCCAGTACAGTGATATGAAAAGTGATGTATGGAACTGGTTAACTGAGCCTATTTGTTCAGTGACTGTGATTAATGCCAGTCTCGATGGATTCTAATTATCCAAGTGGAGGGTTTCCATCTTTTAATGATAAATGGGCACCGTTCATCATGTTATCCCATAACATGAGCGGGAGCATCACCGACAAGACTGACAGGGATCAGCAGATCCAGAGAAAGGGGGAGGAGAGATCAGAATCTGAGAACATTAGACTGAAATGTTCCAGCAATGGATCAGATACTGAGAATATTAGACTGGAATGTTCCAACAATAGACAGGAGTTTATCCGATTATGTTTGGTATCTTTCTGCATTTGATTGGTTGTCATTTTCATGGCGGATCTATTACGCTCTTCTCATTATTCAATACTTTTATTATCCCTTCCTGGCTATCGTTGGTGTTCCTGGTAAGCGTCACTGTCCAGATGTTATTTTCTATAAACCAATTATGACTGTATTGTTATTCTTTCATATAGTCTAAACTTCTTGCCACTATTATTGTTCCTGTTGAAACTCTGAATCCAGATATTCACTCTCCAGACCACTACTAACTACATCGATGAACGTGTTCGGTTACTGTCTCGCTCTATGCTCTGGCAGTGTTATTCACGGGTCTCTATGTTGACCTACTCAGTTCCAGCGGAGAACCACAATGCATTGTATCATTGCCTTTGTTATTTAAATATTAAGAGCGTGGAAGTCACTGTCTGCTGTTCTGGTTCCAAATTCCACTTCCTACCACTGTTTCCATCCCATCCCTGGCCAATATCTGAGGCTGAAGCATACAAGTCACAACTGTGGGACATCCCTTTGACCATGAGCTGAACCTTGACGCCATTCCCTGACCATTTCTAACTTGAAATGCTCACTACTCCAGGATATATCTCTCTGGTTTATTGCATCTGCTGTTTGAACCTTGAGCTATGAAGTACAGTCTTAGTGAAGCCAATAATCTGCTGCTGATACTCCTGGTTTCAATCCTGCCGAAGCAAATCTGATTTGAACTCACACCAAACACCCATCCATCTGTCATTCATGTGCACGCCGATGTATATTGCTGTTATGTCTGGCAATGACTTTATTTAAGCATTCTCATACACTTTACCTCATCTGTTCATGAAACTTCTCTCGTTCTCTCTGTTGATTAACAAAAAGCCTGCCAGTTGTTCATAATTAAAATAGTTTCCTCCATGTGCGTTCCTTCTCAAATAATGAGTTTCGCATTCAACCACTCCAATTGCTCACGCACACACTCTCTCTTTCAGTCTCTGATGAACACATACACACACAGACACACACAGACACACACACACACACACACACACACGCAGAGAGAGCAAATCTTCCCATTGTAGGGAGTAATCTGTTGCGAGTATAGTTAGCATATGATAGTGACGTTTGCAATACTCTCATACTGCGCAGATGGTGCAGTTTACTGAGCCACACACTAGCATGGTCTGCACAGCTCTCCATGCTGGGCTGTCATCTTGTCCCAGTTTATGTTGTCTATGGTGTTCTATGAAGCAGGTTCAGAATTTGATGTAACAAACCATTTCCGCTGATCTGACAATGCCTTTGTTCAATGTTCTAATTCTTGTAATTTTACTCTCGAACATCTCACTTCTGCAGTTAGTCCCACTGCCCTGTCTTTCCCCCATATTTCCACAACATCTTTTTCAGTTAATTAATTGTCTGTTTCTGTCTTTACTGTGAATCTCTCTGTCCCTCTGTATCTTTCCCTGGCCTTGGGATTTGGCTCCATAGTGTATCGAGTGCTAGAATTGTGTAGCTCAGAAAAAATGAAATGGGATGTGTCAAGCAGTTGTTCACTTCCCGGTATGCCCCATGTGATAGTCCGTGAACAGGTGTGTTTCAGAAGTCATGAGACACATCCTTGTAACTTGGTCTGAACCTGTGTTTGCCCCTCTCAGATCATCTTACTATCAGTAACACGAGGAAGCCCCTTGGGTAAAGGACCAAGCATCTAAATTGTATGACAATGCTGTCACTTTTTTTTTAAAAAAGGTTATTTTCTCCTTTTTTTTAGTTAGAGATCTTAAAGGCCAAACTGCCTACTGAAAACGGCTCAAGTAAACAACTTAGTGTTTTTAGTAAATAGTAGTAACAATGGCTGCTCGCACAGACATGCTTTTCAGTTTTTTGTTCTTGTAGATGTAACAGTTAACAGCTGCTTGGGGTCACAGAAGGGTTGGAAGTTTTAGTAACTTATCCCTCGATGCTATTCTCTCTGAAACCTCACTTGATACCGTTTCCTGCTGGATTGGAGAACTGTATGCAAGAATGTATGTCTGAATGCTCCTTTTTGCCAAGGCGGAGGGGGGGGGGTGGGGGGGGGGTGGAAGCGGATGTTCAGATTAGATTGGATTACCTACAGTGTGGAAACACGTCCTTCTGCCGAAGAAGTCCACACCGACCCGTGGAAGAGCAACCCATCCAGACCCATTCCCCTATATTTATCCCTTCACCTAACACTAGGTGAATTTAGCATGACCAATTCAACTAATTGGCACATTTTTGGATTGTGGGAGGAGACCGGAGCACCCGTGTGGACACGGGGACAATGTGCAAACTCCACACAGTCTGTTGCCTGAGGTGGGAATTGAACCCGGGTCTCTGGCGCAGTGAAGCAGCCGTGCTAACCACTATGCCACCATGCCACCCACCGTGCCATCCTGTGTTTAGGTGAAGTTAATAAATTGGAACAGTGCCTTTGTAGAAGGTACTGTATCCATCATTCAGTTAAGGTTTCCAATAGTTAAGTTATTCTAAATTAATCTTCATTTTTGTATGGATTTTCATTAGAGTGTTTAAATATGTTGTGATTTGCTTATTGGTGAGTGGATTTACTAGTAGCATTACATCTGAAACTCCCAACTCACAACTACCTTTAAAATAAGAAAAGGTTGGCATCCAAGCTACCTTCTTAAAATAGTTTGAGACAGTCTGCTTGGTCTATAGTAAACTGGAGACTTTTGTCTTGTTCTAAATCGGTAACACCAAATTGGGTTTAGAATTACAATCCCTACAGAATGCAAACAGTCTATTCGAACGAACAAGTCCACACCGACCCTCCGAGGAGTAACCTACCCAGACCCATTCCTTTACCCTATTATTACACATTTACCCCGACTAAGGCACCTAACGCACACATCCCTGAAAACTACAAACAATGCATCATGGCCAATACACCTGACATGCACATCTTTGGGTTGTGGGAGGAACCAGAGTATCCAGAATAAGCTCATGCAGACACTAGAGATTCTGAACCAGGAGGCTATTGGGTTCAAAGGTCGCGTATGATAGTTGTTAGTGTCTTTTGTTCTGGTGTTGAATTCGGTTGGTTTAAACAGTGTTTTGTGTGTAAAGATTCTTTCAGTCACTAAGAGTTCTCTGGGTGTGGAAAAAGTGAAGTTGGGGATTTTACAGAAGGTCATGAAGGCAAAGCTCTACGAAGTGACAGACAAGCTGGAGTTGGGTTGTGTTTGTCTGTGAGAAAACGAGAGATAATTACAGCTATAGCTCGGCAATTCCATTTGGTGGAACTGCCATCAGATTCTTTGGAAATGGCTGGAATTCAATTTCAAATGAGGCACTTTGAACATGACAAGGAATTGAAACAATTTGAATTATGATGAAAAGTAGAAATAAAAGAAAAGGGGATGTAGAAGAAAGAGAGAAAAGGACAAAAGAAAAGCAGAGAGTTGCAACTTAAACAGTTAGCAATTAGAGAGGAAAGTTGACATAGAGGGCGGAGATAAAGATAGATGGTCGGCTGGATGTGGAGGTTAGTGAGGTTGAACAACCCAATTGTAACCAATGGCCTGATGGAGTTCTGTTTAAATGCATCTCGACATTACCTAAATTTGATGAGAAGAATGGGGAAGCCTTTTGAACTTCGTTTGAGAAAGTGGCTGAACAAATGCAGTGACCAGTGACCATGTGGATTTAGTTGATCAAACAAAGCTGGTAGGTATTTGCATCCCTATCAGAGGAGGTATCTGGCCAGTATGGGATGGTGAAGAAAGCATGCACCATGAAGTGCATATGAGCTTGGGCCAGAAGCCGAGAGACAGCATTCCAGGAATGTAAACAATGGTCCCTAGTTAAATGCATATTGAGTTTTAAAGGATCAAACAAAGTAATTTTGAAAGGTGGGGAAGGGTATTAAAACAGAGCAACCCTATGAAACTCTTAGAGAGATTTTTATTTTGGAGACGTTCAGCAATTCACTTCCTGCAGTCGTGAGAACTCGGGTGGAAGAGCAGAGAGTTACAATGCCAAGGTTAGAAGCTGAAATGGCTGATGTTGCTGACTGAGTTCAGAAATCAAAGTTTGGTTTCTGTGAGGGATTGAGAAGAATGTGTGAGATCTTCTTAGAACATATCCCTGTGAAAGTAAGGTTTACTGACATAGGCCGGGAGTAGCAGGTAAAGAGATTAGAGAATTAAGAGGTACAGAAGTATGTAACTTCTTTTTGTGCTGAGATATGAGGAGCTATGTTATTCAGAGGGACTATTGGAGAGATGAGGAGTGCTCCATTATGTAACGTGTGGTTGGAGTGTCCAGTGCAAACATCAACAGATTTATTCCACATTGGGGAAGGAGGCCTTGAGCTTGGTGTTGGCGTTCCAACATTTCAGCATTTAAATTGTGAATAACATATGTGAGACTAATCTTTATCACTGACCGTAACCCTTTAAGGTCTTGGAGAAGTTTAGGGAGAAAAATACCAGTCTGTTTCGATTGAGCTTATTATTGCTGCCATTCAGTTTGAAATTATACAGTTGACAGGGCGAGAAAAACTACGTTTTGACACGTTGTGGAGACTTGGATGAAGAAAGACAAAGGCATTCTGTGGCAGGAGCAAAATGCCTGAAGTCGAAATTATTTGTGAACATTTGTATTCTCACAGTCAATGTAATGTATATGCATTGCAGATTACTGATAGAGGAAGTTTAGGAGGCCTAAAATGAGTCCACCTTTGTATATTGATGGATTATTTTATTAAAGATGGAGTCGTGAGAATACTGTCTGTAAAAAGGTTATTTTCTCTTGGTTTTTTTTTGAAGACAGGTTTTAAAGGCAGAGGTGCAGAACTGCTGTCTGAAAACAGTTTAAATAAATAACTAATAAAGACTTTAGGTTTCATTAAAACGGTGGTAACAATGGAAGGGCAGTAGCCTACTCTCCCAGATCAGGGTTTCTCGTTTTGTTTTTAGATGCAGCATTCAGAAGCTGCTGGGGATACCAAAAGGTTTGGAAGTTTCAATACATGATCCTCAACTGCTTTTCTCTCTGAGATCTCTGTTGACATTGTTTCCTCCTGGACTGTAAAACTGCTGTAAGGATCTGTATTTGAATATATCTTTGTGCCAAGCGGTGTAAACCAAGACGGTACAGTATCTATTGTTTGTGTAAGTGTTCCAACATATAAGCTATCCCAAAATAATATTTTCTTTGATTGTATTTTAACTAAAGCATTTTAATAGATTATATCTTACTTAATGTTGCATGGTTTGACCAGACACAACATATCTGTAAGGCACATTTCCCATCTATATTCAAAATAAGGAAAGGTTTGGGTCTAAACGGCCTTCTTGAAACATTTTTAGGGGATCTGGTCTAGTCCACAACATTTGTAGCCGAATGGGTTTGTGGCTGACGCCTGTAATGGAAAATTTACTGGAGGGATGGGGGATGGTTTGCTGGAGGATGTGCTGCGAGCTGCCTCAGACATTCTGGGAGACCTCTGAGGATTTGGTGACCCAATTCTGGATGGAGCCTGGGGACTGTAGTTAGACTTTCTGGGTGTGTAACATGAACACCAAATAGAGCAGAGGCTTCAGAGAGGGGAAGCTCTGAAACCCCGCAGTGAATGTGTGGGGAAAGGGATCTGCTGTATCCACATCGGATTTTCCAGGAACAGCTTACCAAGCTTAACTTAACACAGGAGTGTGAGGGAACACTGATTGAACAAGGAGCTGGTCACAGAGCGGTGTCACCTCCTTCAACACGACCTGCAGCTTCACACCAGGGGGAAGATGGTGCTGCCAGTGGCTGTTGGGTCACAGTTTCATTCAGCTTTTATGATCCAGAACTTTCCAGGTAGGGCTAGGTGACATGTCCATCATTTCCCAGCATCTCAACATCAATGTCACCATTCGGTGATGGCGTATATATGTGGTGGATGAGGTTAATAGATTGTTTCTCCCTCAGCACGGAGCTGCCGTGTGTATCCAGGATAGTGGGATTCCTGATGTTGAAAGTTGCATCTGCAGAGTACCCATGTAAATGCGGAGAGGTAGAGGAACTGAAGGAGCTCTCCCTCTATTAATGTTACAGTGTACCCATGTACAGTACATCATGTTGGTGAATACCCGCTGTCCTGGCAGCAGTCACGGCCTCCTCATTCAGAAGCAGTCAGCCATTCCCATCGTCATCGGGTCTCCACGTGGAAAGAAATTAATATCTCTTGGATAAAGGCCTCCCCTTGACGCACATTTCAAAACACCATCCCCACCACCAATCAACCACATCAAAGTATTCCATGTGTACAGAGAGCAATGGGGTCACTTGGAGTGTCTGGGAGCTGACGATCTGGGATTGAGCAAAACCTCCCGTGTCTAAACGGCTCTGAGTGAACCCCCCACCCCCCCCCCCCCCACTACACAGTATCATTAAGTCCTGTAATCCCTCTCCATTTCAGTAACATGCTGCCTTCCATTATTCCTGCAAATGGAATGACAGGTTATATCATGTTAAATTCCACCTGCAAAACAATTACCTATTGTCTTGAACTCTCTGAATCTATTTGCAGACTCTCCACCCTCTCTTGATAATTTAATCTGTTGCTTATTACAGCGACATAAGAATTCTTTGAAAAGGTGACAAGTAGTTTACACCAGGGAAACTCAGTGGATGTGGTCTATCTAGACTTCCAAAAGGCCTTTAATAAGGTGCCAGATGGGAGGCTGCTAAGTAAGGTGAGGGCCCATGTTGTTCGAGGTGAGCTACTGGAATGGATTGAGGATTGGCTGTCTGACAGAAGGCAGAGAGTTGGGATAAAAGGTTCTTTTTCAGAATGGCAGCCGGTGACAAGCAGAGTCCCGCAGGGTTCAGTGTTGGGGCCACAGTTGTTCACGTTATATATTAATGAAGAGGGAGTGGGGAGGCTGTAGAAGGATCGAGACAGTTTGGGAGAGTGGTCCAGGAAATGGCTGATGGAATTCAATGTGAGCAAATGCGAGGTCCTGCACTTTGGAAAAAAAGAGAATACAAGCATGGACTACTTTCTAAGCGGTTATAAAATTAATTAAGCCGAAGTACAAAGGGATCTGGGAGTGCTAGTCGAGGATTCTCTAAAGGTAAACATACAGGTTGAGTCCGTGATTAAAAAAGCGAATGCAATGTTGTCATTTATCTCAAGAGGGTTGGAATATAAAAGCAGTGATGTTCTACTGAGACTTTATAAAGCTCTGGTTAGGCCCATTTGGAGTACTGTATCCAGTTTTGAGCACAACGCCTCAGGAAGGACATATAGACACTGGAGTGTGTCCAGTGGAGGTTCACGGATGATCCCTGAAATGGTAGGTCTAACATACGAGGAACAGCTGAGGATCCTGGGATTGTATTCATTGGAGTTTAGAATGTTAAGGGGAGATCTAATAGAAACTTATAAGATAATACATGGCTTGGAAAAGGTGGACGCTAGGAAGTTGCTTCCATTAGGTGAGGAGACTAGGACCCGTTGGCACAGCGTTAGAATTAGAGGGGGTCAATTCAGAACAGAAATGCGGAGACATTTCTTCAGCCAGAGAGTGTGGGCCAATGGAATGCATTGCCATGGAGTGCAGTGGAGGCCGGGCCGCTAAATGTCTTCAAGGCAGAGATTGATAAAGTCTTGATGTTACAAGGAATTAAGGGCTATGGGGAGAATGCGGGTAAGTGGAGTTGAAATGTCCATCAGCCATTACTAAATGGCGGAGTGGACTCGATGGGCTGAATGGCCTTACTGCCACTCCTATGTCTTATGGTCTTATGGACATCACCAAATTCAGCATCTGTATATCTATTCCATCCGCCTGATCATTAATATAGACTGTAAATATTTGACAACTCAGCGCTGGTCACCGTGTGACCCAACTGGTTACGTTCTCTCTAACTGATTTATCCTGAGTGCCTGCTTCTTGTATGATACCCAGTCCTCCACCATTCCTGGGAAACACAGTCAAATAGTTGAAGAAGAACAAGGAGCATCTGTGAGGAATCCAACCCCTCGATGAGGCTGATGTCATCGCAGCCTCTGTTCTACATTCCTGTAATCTCTCCATCCTAAAACTCTAGTCTCTTGTTGTAGATTGCGCCACATGAAAAAAAAGTCCACTCCACATCTACACTTGCAATTACTTTTAGCATTTTACAGATCTCAGTGAGATCTCCTTTCATTCTTATAAACTCGAGAGTATAGGCCTAAACTGGTCAATTTCCCTTCATAAGACAAACACTTCAAATATGGAATCAATCTAATGAAGCTCTTCTGAATTGTCTCCGGTGGAAATACCTCATTCTGCAGAACACCCAAACTGTACTCAAGTTGCAGCCTCACTAATGCCTTGCATAGCTACACCAACACTCCCTACCTTTCTACTCTATCGTCACATAAATAAATACTAAATTAATGCTTGCATTTCTCATTACTAGCAGTACCCGCATGCAGGTTTTCTGTGATATGCGAGCTGGCACCCAGATCCCTCTGCACCTAAACACTTTGAACTTTCTCTCCGTTTCGATAATAATTTATCTTTCTATTATTCTGGCCAACTTAAATAGCCCCATATTTATACACTTTAATTTTCCTTGCCAAATTTTGACCCATTCAACCAACCTATCCATATGTTTTAAATCTCTTGCATCATCATTCTGAATTAATTTCCCACCAATGTCAGTGTCATCTGAAAAAGCGGCATTGTATTTTCTATCCCGTCAACCTAGTACCATAATACCAATGATTGCAAATGGTTGAGGCGTGATTACTGAAATCCAAGGCAACCCACAAGTTGCATTTGCCAAAAGAAAATGACACATTTTTTCCATCTGACTACATTTTGTTGGTTAACCAGTCCTCCATCCAAGCTAATAAACTACTCCTAAACTCATGTTGTCTGATCTTACCATTTACTCTTTGGAGAAGCGACATATCCGATGCCTTCAGGAAGACCAGATATGTTCCATCTCCAGGATTCCCACAATCCACCTTGTTTGTGACAACTTCAAGTAACTCAAGCAATCAATTCAAACACAATTTAGCCTTAGTAAAACCATGGGGTAAAAACAATGACTGCAGATGCTGGAAACCAGATTCTGGATTAGTGGCGCTGGAAACTCACAGCAGTTCAGGCAACATTCAACGTGCAGCGAAATCGACGTTTCTGGCAAAAGCCCTTCATCAGGAACAAAGGCAGTGAGCCTGAGGCGTGGCGAGATTGGCTAGAGTGGGGGTGGGGGTGGAGAGAAAGTAGCATAGAGTACAATGGATGAGTGGGGGAGGGGATGAAGGTGATAGGTCAGAGAGGAGAGGGTGGAGTGGATAGGTCGAAAAGGAGACAGGCAGGTTGGACAAGTCCGGACAAGTCATGGGGACAGTGCTGAGCTGGAAGTTTGGAAGTCGGGTGAGGTTGGGGGAAGGGGAAATGAGGAAACTGTTGAAGTCCACATTGATGCCCTGGGGTTGAAGTGTTCCGAGGCTGAAGATGAGGCGTTCTTCCTCCAGGCGTCTAGTGGTGAGAGAGTGGCGGTGAAGGAGGCCCATGACCTCCATGTCCTCGGCGGAGTAGGAGAGGGAGTTGAAATGCTGGGCAATGGGGTGGTGTGGTTGATTGGTGCAGGTGTCCCAGAAATGTTCCATAAAGCGCTCTGCTAGGAGGCACACAGTCTCCCCAATGTAGATGTGACCGCATCGGGAGCAAAGGATACAAAAATAATATTAGTGGAAGTGCAGATAAAACTTTGGTGAATGTGAAAGGCTCCTTTAGGGCCTTGGCTAGAGGTGAGGGAGGTGTCAGAGATGGTCCAGGTAAATTGAAGGTCAGGGTGGAATGTGTTTGTGAAGATGATGAATTGCTCAACTTCCTCGCGGGAGCACGATGTGGCGCCAAAGCAGTCATCAATGTAGCGGAGGAAGAGGTGGGGAGTGATGCCGGTGTAATTACGGAAGATCAACTGTTCTACGTAGCCAACAAAGAGACAGGCATAGCTGGGTTCCATACGTGTGCCCATGGCTACCCCTTTGTTCTGGAGGAAGTGGGAGGATTCAAAGGAGAAATTATTAAGGGTGAGGACCAGTTCGGCCAAATGAATGAGAGTGTCGGTGGAAGGGTAGTGTTGGGGACGTCTGGAGAGGAAAAAAGCGGAAGGCTTGGAGGCCCTGGTCATGGCAGATGAAGGTGTAGAGGGATTGGATATCCATGGTGAAGATCTCCATTAATGACGACCGTCTTGACACTGGCATTTTTACAAACCCACCAACTCCCACAGCTACCTGGATTACCCCTCTTCCCACCCTACCTCTTGCAAAAATGCCATCCCGTATTCCCAATTCCTCTGCCTCCGCCGTATCTGTTCCCAGGAGGACCAGTTCCACCATAGAACACACCAGATGACCTCCTTCTTTAGAGACCGCAATTTCCCTTCCCAGGTGCTTAAAGATGCCCTCCAACACATCTCGTCCACATCCCACCCCTCCAACCATAACAAGGACAGAACGCCCCTGGTGCTCACCTTCCACCCTACAAACCTTCGCATAAGACAAATCATCCGCTGACTTTCCGCCACCTCCAAAAAGACCCCAGCACCAGGGATATATTTCCCTCCCCACCCCTTTCCGCCTTCTGCAAAGACCATTCCCTCCGTGAGTACCTGGTCAGGTCCACGCCCCCCTACAACCCACCCTCCCATCCTGGCACTTTCCCCTGCCACCGCAGGAACTGTAAAATCTGTGCCCACACCTCCTCCCTCACCTCTATCCAAGGCCCAAAAGGAGCCTTCCACATCCATCAAAGTTTTACCTGCACATCCCCAATATCATTTATTATATCCGTTGCTCCCGATGCGGTCTCCTCTACATTGGGGAGACTGGGCGCCTCCTAACAGAGCGCTTTAGGGAACATCTCGGGGAAACCTGCACCAATCAACCATACCAGACCGTGGCCCAGCATTTCAACACCCCCTCCCACTCTGCCGAGGACATGGAGGTCCTGGGCCTTCTTCCACCGCCGCTCCCTCGCCACCAGACGCCTGGAGGAAGAACGCCTCACCTTCGCCTCGGAACACTTCAACCCCAGGGCATCAATGTGGACTTCAACAGTTTCCTCATTTCCCTTCTCCCACCTCACCCGAGTTCCAAACTTCCAGCTCAGCACTGTCCCCATGACTTGTCTGCACTTGTCCGACCTGCCTATATCCTTTTCCACCTATCCACTCCACCCTCTCCTCCCTGACCTATCATCTTCATCCCCTCCTCCACTCACCCATTAACTCTATGCTACTTTCTGCCCATTCTCACCCTCCTCTAGCTTATCTCTCCACGCTTCAGGCTCTCTGCCTTTATTCCTGATGAAGGGCTTTTGCCCGAAATGTCGATTTCGCTGCACTTTGGTTGTGGCCTGAACTGCTGTTCTCTTCCAGCACCACTAGTCCAGAACTTCGTAAAACCATGTTGACTCTGACGAATTGTGGTTTGAGTTTGCATATGTCCTGAACAATGGACTCTAGCAATTTGCCTTAAATTACAATAGTTTATTGTTAAACTTTAGTCGCTCATGTATTACATTATTACAAGTTCTTCCCTTTCGAAAACCTTCATGTTTTCTTTGAATTCCTGTTTTATGGGCACAAGGCTTGAAGAGATCTGCTCCAATTGCTGTGTAAGAGCCATGTATGTCTGAATGGACTCATCATCTTGCTGGTATTCAAACTCGATTGGCTGATGTCTTTCTGGTGTTCCCATGTTGCCATCTCCAAGGCCAGAATGACCTCCTCCTGTTGATGCTTTTGAGGATTGGGAGGTTATGGAATCTTCCTGCTGCTGTGTAACAATTTGAGGGGCTCATGGGTTTTCTCATACTTCTCCATAACAGGTGGAGATACTGAACGGTCTCCTCATGTATCCCGGAGATGGGACCGAGGGATTGATTCGTCGTCTCTTATTCCCATAAAACAAACACGTGTATAAATTACCTCTTCGTTTCTCATGAAAGAAGTCTCAGATAGTTTTTGTCCTTATCCAATTCCCTTGCAATAGGCTCGGTGGGTCTGAATGGCCTCCTGTTATCCCAGTGTAACAACCTCGAGTCACTGTGTGACCTCTTCCAGTTCCTATGTTACAGACTTGAGGAGGCTGAATAGACTGCTCCTGTTGCTGTTGAACAGGATACTGGTGCAGCATGGCCTACTGTTATAGGCTCGAGGGGCTGATTGGCCTCCTTCTGTAAATGTATATCAGGCTCCAGGGGCTGAATAGCCTCATCCTGTTTTGTTGTATCAGGGTCAAAGGCCTGAATATCCTCCTGTTGTTCCTGTGTAACAGGCTGGAGAACGGAATGGATTCCTCCACTATCTGTGTAATTCCCTTCACTTGTTAACTCCTTCTGTCAACTTTGTTCAAATAAGATCATCTTTAATTTTTGTAAACTCCAATGGCTACTGGGTCAACTTGATCATCCTTTCGTTATAAGCCAGCACCTTCATTGCAGGAATCAGTTGAGGGAACCATCTCTGAGCTGCTTCCAATATAACAACATCCTTTCTTCAGAGAAGAGGCTAAATCTGTACACACTACTCCAGATGTAATCTTCCTGTACAGAAGCAGCAACACTTTACCAGCCTATTGTAAAGTTCCCACCCAGGTTAGAGCAGTCTCAGCTCTCTGGGGGAATACAGAACATTGTTGGAAGATCATTGTCCTTCTCTACTCCATCAGCATAACGGGAGATCTGGAGAACTTAAAGTTTGAGAAGATCATAAATGATGTAGCGAGATGATCTCTACCATCAATCTCCCCAGAGCCCACATCGCTCAGATTCCGCAGAATCTAGTAAGGTGGATCGCAAAACCAGCAAGGAGGAGCAAAGTGAAAGCTGCAATACAAATGCAGGGCATGTTATAAAACAGGAAATGAGATATGTACATTTGTGGGTACTGCAGTATGATATATGTTTAAATTATATCTAAACTGTGTTAACCCAATTGAATGCTAATGCTGGGAAAAATGGATTTCAAGACCACGTGTGAGATGGTTTACATGAGCATTATGTTAAGCACTGAGCTCGAGATCAGGTGATTTAGGAATTGGTGTTGAGTGATCAGAAGAGCTAATTGAAAAATTTGCTGTAAAGGACATTTTGGGAACAGTGACCACAATGTATCGGTTTTCTTTTATGCTGTTTGAGTACACGACAGATTTTGTTTAATTTGAAGTAACTGTTATAAATATGAGTCATGCAAGCCGTCAAGGTGTGAGGAGAAAGTCGGGACTACAGATGCTGGAGGTCAGAGGCGAAGAGTGTGGTGATGGAAAAGCACAGTCAGGCAGCATACTAAGAGCAGATAAATCGATGTTTCGGGCATAAGGCCTTCATCAGGAATGAAGCTTATGGGCCAAGGGGGCTGAGGGATAAATGAGAAGGGGGTGAGACAGGGGGGAGGTTAGCAGGGATTGCGGTAGGTAGATGAAGGTGGGGTTGAAAGTGATAAGTGATGAAGGGAGACAGACCGCCTCATCTACTGCATCCATTGAACCCAATGTGTTCTTCTCTACATTGGCGAGGCAGAAGGTCAACTTGTGGAACATTTCAGAGAACATCTCTGTGACAGCCACATTGAACAATTCCATCGCCTTGTGGCTGAGCACTTTAACTCCCCTTCCCACTCTGCCAAGGACATGAGGGTCCTGGACCTACTCCATCGCCAAACCTGAGCCACCAGAAACCTGCAGGAAGAAAGCCTCCTCTTCTGCCTTGGGACCTTCCAAACACAGGGGATCATAGTGGATTCCCCCATTTCCACTAATCCCACCCTATCCCACTCCAACCCTCCAAGTCAGCACCACCCTTTTGTACATTCCTATGCGTCCACCTTCCTTGCTATCAATCTGGCCCACCCTCCTCTCCGAGTATCACTTTCAACCCCACCTTCACTTACCTATTTGATGAAAGGAGGCAGCTTATAAAAATGCCAAGTTGCTGTAATCCAGTGGATTCAGAGAAATGTAGGACCCAGCAAAGGATGGCCAAGAAACTGAGAAGAAAATCGAAAAGAGAAAAAGCATGCAAACGAAAGAAAAACATAAAAACTGCTAAAAAGCATCTATCAATGTATGAAAAAAAATAAAAACAAGGTCAAATGTGGAACAGTTGGTATGCGTTCAGGATAGTTTATTGCAGAGAACAGAGAAATCTCGGAAAAGAAACAGTTTATTTGCGTCTATCTTCATTGCAAGAATGTCCAGAAATTCTTCCAGAAATACCAAGTGACCATGGGACTTGTGTAAGTAACGTCTAAGATTATTCTTATCAATGTTGAGGTCATCTTTGAAAAGAAAGCTGGATTGAGTATTTATAAATCTGACAGACCAGATGTACTTCATACAAGGATTTATGAGGAAGCAGCAATAGACATGTTCATTGCATCGCGGATTTTTACTTTATCTTCTGACACATTCTCGAACGTCATTTAGCCAATCTGTATAAGGCAAAGGTTACAAATATTATCCAACAGTTTAAGAAAGGATGAAGATGGAGAGGGGTGAACTACAGAGCAGTTATCTTGTCATCCGCAGTCGGGTGTCTGTTGGACTCGATTACAAAGAACATGCGACTACATATGTAGAAGGTAATAACATAACTTGGGAGTGTGAGAATATACCGATGAAAAGAAAACCAGAAGTGGCAAACATTTTTTTGGAATGGTTTGAAGATGATTCTTGTGGACATAGGCAATGAAGAACCAATGGATAACGTAGAGTTGAATATTCATGAGATTTTTTAAAAAACTCACAAAGTAAGCTCATAACAAAGGTTAAAGCGAGAGGTATTAGGAAGAACATATGAAAATAGCAAAGAAAAAATTAGTTTTACATTCAGGTGATTGTAATTGGAATATAGAAGACGTCATGCACCAGTTGTATCGAGTGTTCATGACAGTATTTTGTATTGTTCGGAGTCCCAATCTAAGAAATAAGATATTGACTACAGAGGAACTGCAAAAGGTATTATTCAGATTCATCCCTAAAACGGCAAGATTTTCTGATGTGGAAACTCACCCTGTGATCTCGAGTTTTGAAACATGAGAGGTGGTTGCAGTGAAACTTAGAAACACAGAGGGGACTGAATAACAGGGACATGGAGAAGTACAAGTAGGCGAGATCTGGGAGAATCCCACAATATTCTACACGGACAAGTAGAGCAGAATCATCAGCAAACAGTTAGTGTCCATTAGAAACCAAAGGGGCAATCTGTGTGTCAAGCTGGAGAACATTGATGGATTGTAACATGAGACCTTCACATCTATTTTACTTTAGAGACGGAGAAGACAAGTACAGAATTCAAGGAGATGGATGGGGAAACTCTTGAACAGATTGATGTAAAATACGAGAAAGGATTTGAGGCTTTGTTCTGTATAAATTTGGACCTATCTCCATGTCTGAATGAATTTTATCACAGGCGGCTGTTGGGGTGAATGGAGGAAAGACCCTGACTAAATATTTTAATTAGGCTCTGACCATAGGGGAGGTGCCAGAGAACTGGAGAACTGCTAACACGATTCCACTTCACAGTTCGGGTGGGAGAGATAGACCAGGGAACTATAGACGAGCGGGTACTAGGTCACTGTTAAGGAAACTACTGGAGAAAATAGGGAAGGAGAAAATTGAACTCCAATAAGAGTCGAAAGGTCTGATCAGGGATAATCATCATGACTTTATCAGAAGGAAGTGGCACCTAATGGATTTGATTGAATTAGTTTGAGGAGGTCGATTCTTTAGCTTTGTAGGAAAGCCTTTGACAAATTTCCAGCTGGGAAACTGAAAAATAATGTAAAATCTCACAATATAAATGATAACTTGACAAGTTACAACGAAAATTGTCTTAGTGGCGGGAGGCAGAGGGTAGTGAGAGAAAGCTGTTTGTGTGACTGGAGACCTGGTGCACCACAGGGAGCAGTGCTGCATCCCTTATTGTTTGTGTTATTCATAACAAAAACAAATGTGAATGTGGAGGGGGCAAGGTGGAGAGGCAGGGAGGTGTGATAAGTAAGTGGACATTTGACATAAAGATTGACCGGTTGGTTCGCAGTGAGGAGGAAGGCCTTAAGTTACAGGAAGATGCAGATGAAATGGTCAGATGGGCAGATCAATAACAGGTACAATGTTACCTTGATAAATATGAGGTGATGAACATTGGGAGAAGGAACCAGGCAGGGGAGGACTCAATGAATGGCAGCACACTGGGAAGCTCAGATTATGCTTCTCTACACTTCCCTGAATGTGACTGGACAGGTTAATGCTTAAAAATGTGTTGCTGGAAAAGCTCAGCCGGTCAGGCAGCATCAAAGGAGCAGGAGAATCGATGTTTCGGGCAGGTTCCTGAAGAATGGCTTATGCTCGAAACGGCGATTCTGCTCCTTTGATGCTGCCTGACCTGCTGCGCTTTTCCAGCAACACATTTTTAAAGCACTGATCTCCAGCATCTGCAGTCCTCACTTTCTGCTGGGCAGGTTAATGGACTAGTTAAGAATTGGACCTTGAGTATTGTGTTTCCTAATCAGGGTGTAGACATAAGACCTTCCAGGGCTTTGGTTCGGCCAAAATGGAGTACTGTATGTAGCTCTGGGAGCCACATTCCAGGAAGGATGTGATTGTACTGGAGAGGGTGCAGAGGTGATTCACCAGGATGTCCCCTGGGGTAGAGCATATCAGCTATGGAGAGAGGCTGGATAAGCTCGGGTTGTTTACTTTGGAGCAGAGAAAGCTGAGGGGTCAGTGATTCAGAAGGATAAGATTATAAGCGACACGGACAGGGTGGATAGACAGCAACTGTTCCTTTTAGTCAGAGGGTCAAGAACAAAGGAGCACACTTTTATAGTGAAAAGTTTGAGGTTCAGAGATGATTTAAACATTTTTTCACCTCGAGGTGTGGGCTTCTGGGATTACTTCCTGAGAGGGGAATTATCACGAGTAACCTCACAATCGTTAAAAAGTACTTGGACAAGCACTTGGAAGTGTCATAACATTCCAGGCTATGGGACTGCTGTAGAAAGTGGGACTAATATAGATCGTGCTGTCCTTCTGTTGGCACAGAGTCTTTGCTCCTGTGAGTGTACCATGTGGAAGGTCAATTATTGGAGCATTTTAAGGCAGGAATTGATGGGTTTCTGAAGAGTTATATTCATAATGGTTATAAGTGTGAACTGTAATAGCTTGTTAAATGATGTCAATGTGAGAAATATGAGAAAACAAGTGTAGTTTCCTTACAGTTTGGAACCAGAGAATGGAGAATGGGGAACAGGGAAATGGCAGAACTATGAAGCCACTACTTCAGTTCTGTCTTCACAAAACTTTCTAACAATATAAGGAAAACCAAGTCTGGTGTGGGAAAATGATAGAGTACGTGGAACATAGAACATAGTAAGTAAATGGTTTAGCAGAAATTATTGTGGCTGAAAGTAATAGTCATAGACAACACTAACATAGATTTATGAAATGGGAATTATGTTTGAGAAGCAGACTGGCTGACAAATGAAAGAGCAGCAATGGATGTAAAACATTTTGATTTTTAGGAAAATGTTGGTAAAGCTCCAAGCCCAATTTGCAATATCAAATCTGAGTGGATTGGGGCGAATATATGGGCATGTTTCGAGAATGGGACAGCTGGCAGTAAACAGTGAATAGAAATAAACAGACTCATCAAGCAACAGCCTGACATTGTCTGTAAGGTATGATTCTGTGAGTATGACTATGACCTAGACACCCCATCACCTTCCCCGGATATGTCCTGTCTCATCAGCAGGATGGACACAGCAGAGGTGGCGGCACAGTGGGATGCAGTTAGAAGGGAATTGCTCTTGGAGTCCTCAACAGTGACTCCGTATCCCATGGCATTAGTTTGCATTTGGGAAAGGAAACCTCCTGCTGATTACCAAGTACCAGCATCTCTCAACTGATGTATCAGTACTCCTCCATGCTGACCAACACTTGGAGGAAGCACTGAGGGTAGCATTCTGGGTGGGGTATTTCAATGTTCACCCCCAACAGTGTCTCAGCTACAGCATTATTGATCGAGAAGGCTGGGTCCTCAAGGATATAACTGCTAGAGTGGTTCTGCGGCAGGCAGTGAAGGAACCAACAAGAGGAAAATATACACTTGACCACAGCCTTACTAAACTGCCAATTGCAGAAGTATCTGTCCATGACAGTATCGGTAAGAGTGACCACCGCATAGTCATTGTGGAGACAAAGTCACACCTGCACATTGAGAATAACATTCACCATTTTGGGTGGTACTATCACAGTGCGAAATAGGGCAGACTTCGAACAGATCTAACAGTTCAAGTCTGGGTGTCCATAAGGTGCTGTGGTTCATCTATAGGAGCAGAATTGTACAGCCACACAACCTCATGACCTGGCATACCCCCTCGCAACAATTACCATCAAACCAGAGGATCAACATTGGTTCAATGGATGTGCAGGATGGCAGGAGCAGCACCAGGCAAACCTGACAATGAAGTGTCAGCCTGGTGAAGCCACCAAACAGGACTACTTGTGTGCACCAAACAGCATAAGCAGTAAGTGATAAACAGAGCTAAGTGATCCCATAAGCAAAGGATCAGATCCAAGCTCTGCAGTCCTTCCACATCTAGTCGAGAAACGTTGGAGACAATTAAACAATTCACTGGAGGAAGAGGTTTCACAAATAACCCCTTCCTCCATGATGGAAGAGCCCAGCACTTCAGTGTATAAGATAAGGCTGATGCATTCGTAACAACCTTCAGTCAGAAATGTTGAGTGGATGATCCATTTCAGCCTCCTCCAGTGGTCCTCAGCGATTCAGTTACCAGTCATCAACCAATTCGAGTTGGAGATACTGAATACTCAAAGGGTCCATACTCTGACAGCATTCTGGCAATAGTACCGAAAACTTGTGCTCCATAACTTGCCACTCCCCTAAACAAACTCGTTCAATACAGTTACAACAATGGCTTTTCCTGATTATGTGGAAAATTACCCCAAGTATCTCCTGTATATAAAAAGCAGAACAAATCCAATCTGGCCAATTACAACTCCATCAGCCTACTCTCGATCATCAGTAAAGTGGTGGAAGGTCTCAGTGCTTTTAAGCAGCAACCTGCTCAGCAATACCCTGGTCAATGATGACCAGGTTGGGCTCCCCCAGGACCACTCAGCTCCGGATCTCATTACCTTGATTCAAACATGGACAAAAGAGCTGAATTACAGAGGTGGGGTGAGAGTGACAGCCCTTTAAATCAAGGCTGCCTTCGACCAAGTGTGGTATCAAGGGGCCTTAGCAACACTGGAATCAATGGGTATCAGAGGCAAACACCCCGCTGCTTAGAATCATACCTGACACGTAGGAAGATGGTCGTGGTTGATGAAGGTCAGTCAACTCAGCTCCATGTCTGTAGGAGTCCCTCGAGCAGTGAACAGAAACTACTTCAGGGCTGCTTCATCAATGACCTTCCCTCCATGTTAAGGTCAGAAGTGGGGATGTTCGCCAATGATTGTACAATGTTCTGCAACATTTGTGGCTCCTCAGATACTGAAGCAGTCCATGTTCAAACACGACAAGATCTGGACAGTATCCAGGCTGGCAAGTGGCAAGTAATATTCAGCCCACACGAATGCCAGACCATGACCATCACCAATAAAATACAATCTAACCTGCCCCTTGGCATTCAATGATGTTACTATCACTGAATCCCCCAGTATCAAAGTCCTGGTGGGTAATCATTGCTTAGAAACTCACTGGTCTCCCCACATGAACACTGTAACTATAAGAGCAAGTCTGAAGCTAGGAATGCTGCGGCGAGTAACTCACATCCTGACTTCCAAAATTCTGTCCATCATCTACAATGCATGTCAATACAATATAGGTCAGAAGTGCGATAGAAGACTCCCAGTTTGCCTGGATGAGTGCAGCCCCAACAACACTCCAGAAGCTTTATACCATCCAGGACAAAGCAGACAGTTTGACTGGCCCTTCACCCACAATGCTCCACCATCAACACGCAGCAGCAGCAGTGTTTTACTATCCACATGCTGCAATGAAATGATTCACCAAAGATCCTCAGAAACCATCTTCCCAACTCACGACCACTTCTATCTAGAAGGACAAGGGCTCCAGATGTATGGAAATACCATCATCTTTAGGTTCCCCTCCAAGCCATTCACCATCCTGACTTGGAAATATATCACAGCTCCTTCACAGTAGCTGGGTCAGAATCCTGGAATTCTCTCCCTAATGGGATTGGAGGTCAACCACAGCAGGTGGACTGCAGTGTTCAACAAGGCAGCTCACCACCACCTTCTTAAGAGCAAGTAGGGACAGGCAATAAATGTGGCCCAGCCAGTGACACCCAGATTGACGAAATACAGAAATAGAAATTATCAGAGGACTGTTGCTGAGGTATCACAGAGATCGGTGTTTGGGGCCCAGCTGTTCACAATGTCCTTTAAATATTTGGTTGCTGGAATCAGATACAATACATCCCAGCCTGCTGACAGCACTAATGGATGTGGGATTGTGAGTGGGTGCGGAGGATATAAAAAAGCACCAAGAAGACTAAGACAAATGGAGTGAATGGGTAAATACGTGACAGATGGAGAACAATGTGGATAGAGGTGACGGTGTGCCCTTTGGTGGAAATGATAAACTGGAATCCTACAATTTGAAAAGGATTGGTTGAAACACGTTGATTTACAAAGGGACAGATGCTCCTTTTTGTTGTTTCCTTTTGCATCAACCTCTGAGGTCCCTGCAGCGCAGTGAGTTCTGTAACCAGAAGTCAATACTGGGCATGGCATTGACACGCTGACCAGTGTACACAGACCCACCAAGTGGGGAGCTATAACACGGAAAAGGATCTGCATCTCCTTGTACATATGTCGCTGAAAGCAATATTGCAGAAACAGAAAGCAGTGAGGAAGATAAATGGTGTGTTGACCTTCATTTCAGGGGGATGCGAGTCCAGGAGAAAGGGTGTCTCAGTGCAGCTGTACAGGGCCTTGGTAAGATATCATCTCGAACATTGTGCAGTATTGTGTGCAGTTTTGGTCTCCTTACCTAATAAAGGAAAACCTGACATTGAGGGAGAGCAGTGACGGATGACCAGACTGATCTCTGGGATGACAGGCTTGTTGTGAGAGCAGAGTTTGGTGGTGACTGGGCCAGTATTCCATGGGGTTTAGGAAAATAAGTGGAGATCTCAGTGAAATTTACAAAACTCTGACAAAGTGAGACAGATTGGAAGCAGGGATGATAATTCCCCTGGCTGGGACTTCTAAAACAAGGGGCCACAGTATTAGGTACAGGCAGTCACTCTGCATTGAGATGATAATAAATATCTGCACTCACTGACTGGGGAACCTGGGGAATTCGTTCGCACCTGGAAACTGAGTCACTGAATATAAATACGGATTTAGAGACAGTAAAGGGATGGTGGGAGAGCAGGAGTATGGTATGGAAATTATATTGAATTGGTTAGCAACTCGATGAACCAAACATACTACTGCACCGCCTATTTTATAGCTTCCCAAGGTTACTCACATTAACAGATATGTATATCGTGTGGGGTAAGTATATTGAGGAGATTTTTTTTCCATGAACTTAGAATGGGGAGGCCAAATGTGTTTTCCATTCCCGATGTTTCTGTGCAGTCTGTGGAAAAGCTCTGTAAAATGCTGTCACAAGCTCTCAGGTGTTAGTAAGGAGGTTTCTGCAGGGTCGACAGGACTGTGTTCCCATTCCCTTTTCCCACATTGCTGCTGAGGCCGGGTGTTCTGTCCGGTTTCATCCTTTCAGACCTCGGAGCAGTTTGATACAAATGAGTGGCCTTGCTTGGCCGTTTCAGAGACCATTGAAATGTTTATCACACGTCAGGGTCTTTGGAGTCTGTTTTAGGCCAGCCCAGGAAATCATGGGAGATTCACTTCCTAAAAGTACATTGGAGAAGGAAATTCTGTTTACAATCGATATTGGCTTCAAGGTCACTGTTACTGACCCCAGGTTTTAGATCTCGATATTTTATTAATTGTTTTTAACTTCCAACCGCTGCCAGAGCATTATCCTGGTCTGGATTAGTAATCCAGTGATATTTCCACAACAGCACCATCTCCACATGGGGACCTGTCGAAAACCACACTGAGCAGGGTATTTCTATGCTGCTTGACAGTTCTGTCAAAAAGAACTCCCAACAATTTGACGGTCGTGATGGGAATGAGGGAGTGATAATTGGTCAGATTGTAATTATTCCCCTCTTAGGGGACTGGACACAGCTGAGTAATTTTCCACATTGCCAGGGAGATGTCAGAGTTGGAGCTGGAATGAAACAGCTTCCCCAGGGACACGGCTTGTTGTGTAGCACAAGTCTTCAGTCCTATTGCAGGAATGGGGTCAGGACCCATTGCCTTTGTCGTATCTACTGTGTTCAGCTGTTTATTCATCTCACATGCAGCAATTCGAAATATTTGAAGACTGGCGTCTGTGATTTTGTGGGCATCATGATGAGGGTGAGCTGTATCATCGACTCAACACTTCTGGCAGAGGATGGTGCAGATAAAACATCCTTCTCTTTTACACTGATGTGCAGGTCTGTTCCATTATTTAGGATGGGGATGTTTGTGGAGCCCTCTCCTCCAGTCATTTGTTTAATCGTCCATCACCATTTATAACTGAATGTGGCAGGACTGCAGGGCTTCGTTCAGATCTGTTGGTCAAGTCTGGTAGCTTTAATGAGTTAGCATCAGGTTAAGGTTCATGTGATTCTGACTCTGACATGTTCACCCACACTCGTCACTGAGCCATAGATGGTGTTTATTGTAATGACAGACTGAGGTGTTATCCTGGCAAAAAGTTACAGGTTGTGGCTGAATGCAGGTCTGCTTCTCCTGCTGCTGTGGTCTCCAGCACTACATGAATACAGTTTCCAGCTGCAATATCTGCAATGCAATTCTGCTGTCTGTTCCCCAATTCTCACTGAGGCCATTCACCCATCAGTCCTGTACTCAGTGACCTCACCTGGTTTCTGATGTGGTAATACTTCAATTTCAAACTCTCATTCTGCTGAGGGTCTGTCTCCCGGGTCTTGCCTCCAATCTGACACATTCTGCAAAAGCATTTAACTGATGTTAATTCAAATGTTTAATTCACCTGAATCTTATTCCTTGAGAAATGCCATCTTCTGTGTTTAAAGTGAATGTGTTTCCTCTGTTTCTCTCCCTGACAATGATTAAGAGCTCTGTAGTGTCAGTGATACCAGAGTTATGTAGTTTCAGAGCCAGTTAATTCTCTGGATTCCCAATCATCTTCACCACATTGCATGTTTCCTCTTTTGGTTTGATGCCTTATCACTCTTGGCTGCCTTGTCCTCCCATGAGTATGTTTCATCAGCTTGGGGTTGCATTTCTGGTATTATCTTCCGAATTATCCCCAGAAACTCCTGCTATTGCTGCTCCATGGTCTTTCCTGCTCAGCTCAGCTCCCCTTCCAATTAACTCTGGCCAGCTCCTCCCGCCTGTCTTTGTAGTTACATTGCTTCATTATAACCACATTACATCTTGAAGAAAGCATTACGTATAAAATGAAAGAATGAGTTTTGTGAGATGGGCCACGAAGATTGGTGGATTTATTAACTAGATACAAAGGGAGAACGAGAGAGAGGATATAGATATGGAGATGTGGAAAATGGGAAAACTATATTATCGAAAGAAGTAGATGTACTTCCCTCAATCTTTTGGCAATTCCTGTGTGCTGTGGTCCTTTGTACAGTGCACGTACAACAGAGCAATATGTTCAAACGCTGGGTCAGATGCCATAACTTTCCTCTCCAATAATATGACAGACACTAGTTTTGGAAAGAACCCAACAGACCAATATATTTAATTCCTGGTAGAAAGGGGATTAACTGAAATAGGTTGGAAACCAGAAACAAGAATTTCTAACACACATTCTGATAAAAATGAGAGACTAGAGTTGGGAATCCCAGAAAAGGGGGAACATTGAGAGAAAGGGAAGGTATCACTTCAGATGAGGATCAAATAATGTTTTAATGCTTAAAAAATTTTATTCATCATGTGCATCATTTTTTGTTAACTGTGTCTCAGTTGTTCATTCAGAATGCGTTATACACATATGAAGAGTGTTACTTATCTGAACACACACTGATTAAACAGTGTATATAAAATCTGTTTTTTCCATTTCCGACTGTCCTGTTGTCGTGCTAGCAGGATATATGAACACCAACTGGCCACCAAAAGACACGACCCACTATCATTAGTTTCCATTCATTCAGAAAAAGAAGGACACCACGTTGACTGTGACAACACGCACTTCCTAGGACAAAGCCACGCACGAAAGTTCTTAGAAACATGACATTCTAGCGAGAAGTACATCAACAAACGCATCAATTTAGATCCTATCTACCTTGCCTTGAACAAAAAACTGGAAATGACATCATGCACCTTAAGAAACCAAGACCTAGAAATACAAAGACGAGACTTACCACCAGTGCGTCACCAGAGACTCTCACTAATGATATCACCTAGTCATGGTGACAAAACATCTGAAAACAAACCATCAAGCTCAGCGAGTTAAAATACATACTTATTAATTGTTCTTTTTCTCTTAATAGTGGAATTTGCGACTACTTTGTCACTCGTGTTTTAACAGATTACGAGGTGAGATGAGCTTTTCTGGGTGTGTGGTTTTAATTAACAAGGAGTTCAACATCGACATCATAACAGTTTGAGGGCTTGTCGTATAGGATTTAGACAGATTTGAACAGCTTTGGCGTACAAAAGGTCCCAGCAGATTCCATCACTTGGCAGTTAGTGACGTAGATCTTCAAATAAAACAGGTGAGAAAATTCATTTAATTTTGTTTCCTTGTTGTTGGTTAAATTAAAAGAAATGGTTTTTAATATTACTAAAGAGGTTCTGAGGTTTGAAGGTGGTTCCCAAATTTGCCAAGAAAGTGTAGAAAGACAAAGGAAGGGCATACTTCTAGAATTAACATGTAGGTTAGAATTAGGTTTCACCAGAGACAAAAGGAAAGCTGTCATCATAATGGAGTTGGTCAAGCACTTTGGTCCATCAGAGAAGCAGGAAACTGCAGTCGAGTTCGAGAAACTTAAATTGCAAATATGACAACTGGAGTTAGAAGATAAAGACAGAAACAGAAAGAGAGAGAAGATAGAGAAAGAGAAACAGAGGAAAAAGGAAGAGAGGGAGAATTTGAAATTCAGAAGTTTGGAATTAGATAAGAAAGTTAAATTAGCAGGATAAAGATGAAGGGATAATGTAGGGATGTATACAACTATGTTAATACATTGCCATATTTCGGTGCGAAAAATGCCAAAACCACTTCTATTTCATTTGCAAAACTGGCTCGGCAGATGGCATGTCCAGTGAACCTGTAGCTAATGCTAGTTCAGACTAAGCTGGTGGGTACAGCTTGAAAGGTATGTGCCGTGCTGTCTCATGAGGGAGCAAGAGATTATGCAGATGCAAACAGGTTATTTTGAGTGCTTATGAATTCGTACAAGAAGAATATAGACAGCAGTTCAGAAATATAGAGACAGAACCAGGTCAGACTTATATTGAGTTTGAAAGAATTAAACACAGTCATTTTGATAGAAGGATGCAGGCTTTAAAAATGGATAAGACCTGTGAGGCTCGAAGGGAGGAGTTAAAAGACTCACTTCCAGAGATGGTAAGAATTCATGTGAATGAACAAAAAGTTCAAGAAGTGAGAAGCGTAGCAGAAAGGGCAGATGAGATGCTTTGGTGCATGAGATGAAATTTAGCTTCTGGGAGGATTTCATCTTGTGGGTGATAAAAATTGAGAGAAGGGGAGATCCTGCACTGCAAAACATAGAGAAAGGCACACTGGCAATAGTTTACCACAGATGAAAAAACAGGTCCAAGGGGTTGAAAGGAAGTGAAAGGCCTCAGTTGTTCTGACAATAATGTAGTGGAACACATAAAAATTACAGTGCCGATGGTTTAAGAAGGGCACTGTGAAAAGGTGTTTTCACTGCAGTAAGCTGGGACACACAGTGCTGGGCATTGAAGGAAGACACTTTGGGAAAAGATGTGGTAAAAGAGTTTAAGCCAATGGTATTAGTGAACCTGTTAAAGGAGACCCGAAGTGGAGCCGAGGAGCTGCAGGAGAGTGCACTGCACAGGCAGGGGCTGGGTATGGAGGCAGTGCCTGGTCTGTATAAAGAATTTGCCTCCGTAGATAAACCTTACTAAGGAAAAACGGGGTGTGGGGGAAATACAAGTAGTTATAATTTTCCAAGATACGGGAGCTGCTCAGTCTCTAATAGTTGAGAACTGAGAGGCCGGAAAGGCACAACAGATCAGGCAGCATTCGAAGAGCAGGACAATCGACACATCAGGAATCAACTCATCGTCAGGAATGTGGCGGGGGGAACAGGGGGCTGAAAGAGAATTCGGAGGGTAGGAGATGGGCTGGTGGGAGGGACACTGGGAGGGCGATAGGAAGATATAAATGGGAATTATTGTGATATGTCGGAGGGGAGGGTGGAGTGGGTAGGTGGAAAGGAAGATGGACAGTTAGCACAGTTCAAGAGGGCAGTGCTAAGTTGAACGGTTGGATCTGGGTTGAGGCTGGGGGAGGGGAGATTTGGAAATTAGTGAAGTCAACGTTGATGCTGTATAGTTTGAGGGTTCCAGCTGTCCTACCACCTATCCACTTCACCCTCCTCTCCGACCTTTCACCATCAGTCATCACCTGCATCTACTGATCGCCTTTCAAGCTCCCTTCCACCCAGCTCCACCCCTACCCTCCAATGTAATTCTCAGCCGCTTTCCCTCTCCCTTACCCCCCACTTTTCTGATGAAGGACGTATGCCTGAAATGTCAACTCCCCTGCCTCTCGGATGCTGCCGGCCTGCTGTGCTTTTCCAGCCCCACACTTTTCAACTCTGATCTCCAGCATCTGCAGTCCTCACTTTCCCTCCCCCTCTAGTAGTAAGAGATGAAAGTATTTTCACTCTTTCTGGCATGTTACTCAACAGCGTGATAACTTGTGGAATGGGGACAGAAATTAAGCATTCCCTGTGTAACATCAGGTTGGAATGCCAAATCAAGGTTGGGGAAGTAACAGCGAGAGTGAACGATAGAGTGTCAGTTCCAGGAATACAGTTTGTTCTTGGGAATGATTTAGCAGGATCCAAGGTGGGAGAGGCAGCCCTTGTGGTGGAGAAGCCAAAGTAAGACTAGGGAACTGGGGAATTAAAAGAAAAATACCCAGGGATTTTTCCAGACTGTGTAGTAACAAGATCCCACTCTCATAAGTTCCAACAGGAAGGAAAACCGAAAGATAAAAGCCAAAGGAGTTGATGTACGGAAGACTCAGGCTAAAGCATCTCTAGTGGCTGGAATGCACAAGGACGTGGTTATTTTTTGTTGTACATTTCATACCTGCCAAATGGTAGGTAAGTCCCAGGCAGTATAAACCAGCACCTTTATTGCCAAACCCTGTATTCGAATACACCTTTCATGTGGGTTATGATTAATTGTGGAGCTCCCCTTTCTGAAATAAAAGTGGAAACCAACATCCGCTGATCATAATGGACGTGTCTTCCCGATTTCCAGGGATAATTCCATTTTGGGGTGTGAAGGCAAAAAGGGAGGCAGAGGAGTTGGGAGCTATCTTTACTCACTGTGGGCTACGCTGTGTGATTCAGTCAGACCAAGGGTCTCATTTTACCGCTCAGCTGTTTGATGGATAGTTTTGGCATACAGCAGTTTGAATCAAGTGCGTCCAATCCCGAATCCCAGGGAGCCTTGGAAAGTTGGCATCAGATGCTGAAGACAATATTAATAGCGTACTGTTAGAATTACCCGAATTATTGGAATAAAGGCGTCTCATTATATTGCTTGCCATAGAGATGCCCCAAATATATCTACTCATTTTCCTTCCTTTGAGTTAATATTCGTACATGAAGTGAGAGGCCCTTTGAAATGAATGAAATATAAATTGACAGGACCAAAGTCGGAGATCTCACACTTGGATTATTTATCTGAGGTGAGGGAGAGATTGGATGAAGTAGGTGAGTCAGCTAAACAGCACCTGAAAAGGGCACAGTGTAGAGTGAAGCAAGTGGCAGATAAAAACACTGAAACTTTAACGATTTCCCGTGGGGATGACGTATTAGTATTGCCACCAGTGGTAGGAAATCCCTTCAAAGCCAGGTTTAGTGGCCCCTTTCAAATTAAAAAAGTGTTGAGTCAGTTAAACTATCTGGTAATGATACCGAATATGACAAAAATGTTACAGAATGTCATGTGAATGAATAATGCTCCAGCCACATTTAAGACTCAGGAACAGAGTTGTGGCCAGATGAACAAATTGTGCAACTTATCTGTATGATGTAGTGATCTTCAGCAAGTGATTGAAAGCCCACATGTGACATTTGGCAGAGCATGTTGAAGGATTACAAGAAGTAAACCTGGTAATAAACTTAAAGAAAACAGAATTCGCGAAGGCAGAGGTGATGTTCTTGGGACATTACATTGGACATGGAAGGTTGATCCAATGCAACACAAAGATAAAGGGCTTTGAGGAATTTCCACGACCATCCTCGAAGAAAGAGGTGTTCGATTTTTGCAACTGAGTGGATTCTATCGGAAGTTTGTTGCAAACTTCAGCAGCGTATTGGCACCACTGATGGATTTATGAAAGAAGGTCACAGAATGTGGTGGACAGAACAATGCCAGGAGGTATTTGAGAATGTTAAAGCAGGTTTAATCACCCCGCACCAGATTTAGCTACACCAAATATTTTGAAACCCTTTGAAAATTGTGCATGATGCTTGGGATATAGGGGTCGGAGATGTGTTGACACAGAAAGTTGATGATGGAATTGAGTGGCCAATTGGCTACTTGTCCAAAAAACTCAATATCCACCAGAAAAAAAATACAAAATTTCAATTATAGAAAAAGAATGATTGAATTTCGTACTGGCCTGACAACATTTGAATGGTTACATGACAAATTGTCGCAGATGGTTGTAGACAACAACGACAATCCTTTTGTATTTTTGAAATATTTAAAGACCAGAATATGAGAATATTTCATTGAAGTCTCATGTTACCAAACTTTGAAGTTAAAATACACATGCTGTGGATCCTAAAAATGTGATAGCAGATGTGTTATCGTGGATTTAAAGGAAAAAGTGCAGATAAGATTTGACTTATTCCAGTGCTATATACGTGGGTGGAATTAGTATGAATGGTATAACTGAGATTAATACTCCGTATTTCAGAATAATGCGGTTAAGAATCAGAGGAAAAAGCTTCATTTTCTTTTTCTAAACATGTGAAGTGTTTTGAAGCCGAAAGCATGTCTGGTCACTTTAAGAGAGAACGGGGTTTTGCTGAATAGAAAGTATAGCCATAGATGCCAGCTAAACGTCAGACTGTTCCAAATGTAACAATTAGCTGGGAAATGGATACCTGAGTTTTGGTTGCTACTTTGACAACAATTCAAATACAACCAAAGAGTTTAAATAAGATTCAGGATACCCGAAGCCAGCAGAATGTGAATATTATTTTTTGGACACCTTGAAAGCAATCAAATTATGAGAATTATTGTATCATGGAGAATATGTAAACCCAGCATTTGAACACTAGAGGGAGAGCCACTGCAATCCAACAGCAGAGTAAATGCTGTAGAGAAGGAATGCTAACTGGCCAACTCAAATATTCTCTATCAAAGGTACATGTTCATGTAAAACCTACTTGCAGTTAAAAAAAATGACCCAGGGAGATCAGCAGCTGGAAGAGTGAAGACAGCGGGGAAGATAGAGACTGTGTGGTCTTCAGATTGTAATGTTTAATATGTGGGTTGTTGGAATAACATACTTTTACAGAGTTGGAGTCAGATAGTAAGTAGTTAAGAAACAGAGGGCTTGTATTTGTGAATAGTTGTTGTTTAGTATTCGCTATTAAAGTTAAGAAACTGACTTGCTCTTTTAAAAAAAATAGTGGAATGTAGGAGATCTGTGTCGCTCATATTGTAACAGATTACGAGGTGAGGTGAGCTGTTCTGGGAGTTTGGTTTTAATTAACAGAGGGGTTTGACTCTACCTTGTAAATGTCCATCCACGCTAACCCCATTTCCCTGCAGTTGGCCCATATCCTTCCAGTCCTTTCCTATCCACATATTTATCCAAATGCTTTTGAAATGTTGTTAATGTACCCCATCAGCCACATCTGCTGGCAGCTCATCCACGTACCAGCCTCTGTGGAAAGAAGCGGCCCCTCAGGTTCTCTTTTATTCCTTCCCCTCTAACCTTAAACTCATCCCCTCTATTCTCGATTCTCTAAACCTTGGAAAAAGGTTTCACCCTATCCATATCCCTCATGATCTTATACAGCTCTATAAGGTCCCCCCTCAGTCTCCTACACTCTAAACAAAATGTCCTAGTTTGTTCAACCTCTCCCTATAACTCAGACCACTGGGCCCTGACAACATCCTTATAAACTTCTTATGCACTCTTTCTCATTTGATAATATCCTCCCGATAACAAGGTGACAAAACTGATCACAATACTCCAAGTGCGGCCTTACCAAAGTCCTGTGTAATTGCAACATAAATTCCCAACTTCTATACTCAATGTCCTGCCTGATGAAGGCCAGTGTGCCAAAAGACTTCCTCGCTGCCCAGTCTACCTGTGACTCCACTCGCAGAGAACCGTGCACCTGAACCCAATGGTCATTCTTCCCACGACACACCTCCCATTCAACATGAAACTCCTACCTTGATTTAAGTTTCCAAAAGGCAAGAACTCACACATCTACACTACATTCCATTTGCCATTTCTCGGCCCACTTCCCCACCTGATTAAAATCCTGCTGCAATTTCTGATAACTTCCTCACTGATCACGATACTACTTATTTTAGTGCCATCTGCAAACTTACGAATCATGCCATGTACATTCTCAACCAAATCATAGATAACAAACAGCCATGGACCCAGCCTCCAGTCTGACCAGCATCCTTCCACTAAACCCTCTGCTTCCTACCATCAAGCCAACTGTGCATCCAATTGGCCTGTTCCCCCAGCATTCCACGTGATATAACCTTCCAGAGCAGCCTGCCATGTGGTACCTTATCAAAGGCCTGACTGAAATCCATAGAGACTATGGTTACCGCTCGGTCCTCATCAACCTTCCTGGTCACTTCATCAAAGGACTCTAACAAATTTGGGAAGCATGATCTCCCACTCACAAGTCTATGCTGACTGCTCCGAATCAAACCCTGTGTAAGTAATGGGTGCAGTCAATGGTGCGCTGTCCTTCATTGTAAGATGATTCGAGTACATAAGTAAAGCCATCTTCCTGCTGTTGTGGAGCCTTGCTGAGAGAGTATTTGGGGCACTCTCTACAGAATTGGTCACCTTTGTAAGGAATGATCTCCTCACCACAGACACGGGTGATGGTATCATGAGAATAGAGTGAAGAGGCTGAGTGTTTAATCTGTAGAACTGTGAGAGATTAAAACATAGTGATGCTGAAACACGAAGAATGGCAGAGATCACTTATTTTCAAACAGACATTGACAGGGAGAGAAATTCATACTTTACCCAGGATTGATTGGTTTGATTTATTGCCACGTGTACCTCAGTACAAGGAAACACTTTATTTATGAGCAGTGGAGGCAGATTATAGTAAACATGGCCAGACAGATCATAGGGTGGAAATAGACTTGGACAGAGTAAGGCATAACGGTTACACTGAACAGGACATGCACTGGACAAGATCAACATGAACAAGATCAGCATTATTTGAACTTAGAGAGTCCATTCATCAGTCCAACGTGTCTTTCCTAATAGTTTATATACCTACATTAACTCTCCCCACGTTATTGTGTAGTCGGCGTGTGAACCTGTACTGAACGTCAGGTTACTCACAATCCCCAACAGCAGCCACAATACCTTCCATCTGAAACAGGTAGCCATTCCCATCAGCTTCTGCTCTACACAGAGAACACCAGGCTGTCACCTCGGAGATGGAAGGTGCCTTCTTTAGACTTCACACATATGGCTTCCCTCCTCACCACGTGAAAACCAAATTAAAGTCCCACATGCGTATCATGAGCAACAGAGCCATGAGGAACAACGTGGAGCAGTCTGTCTGTGCAGCCTCTGCTCCAATTGTTTATCATGTTGGAGCATCAATTAGGAGACACCTCAGACTGCCGATACTGGAGATCAGAGTAGAGAGTCGATTGTTGGAAATGTACAGCAGGTCAGGCAGCATCCGAGAAGCAGCAGAACCGACGTTTTGGGCATAAGACATTCATCGGGAATCAGTATCAATTACCTCATTCTGCCCCTGTGTAAGTGCATTGAGGTGGGAATGGCCTCCAACTGTTCCTGTGTAAGTGACTCAAGGGACTGACTGGCTTCTTCCTCGTTCGACTGGACAAGGCCAAGGGCCTGATTGTGTTGCCCCTGGTTCCTGTATGACAGCTCGATGTGCTGACTAGTGTGATGATGCTGTAGCTTTAAGAGGCTTTTTTATCCTGGTTTCTTTTAAGAGAGATATTGAACGATCGTTACGAAGCTGGTTAGTTAAGACCACTTGAGTAAACAGCGAGGGAAGCCTTAGGTTTATTTTAATGCAGTGAATGGGTGTGGCCAGCTCTCACAGATTAGGATCACTGGGTTTTAGTTTCTCAGTAATATCAAAAATTATGGGGGTCTCCACAGAGTTGGAAGTTTCACAGAATGTCTCCTGGCTGCTACACTCTCTGAATTTTCTCTAGATGCTGTTTTCTATTCCTCTATTTTCCTTTTGTGGTTATTGGAATTTCCTATGTTGGACTAGTTCATTAGTAATAGCTCCTAGTTCTATTGTTCTGTTAAGCTGTCCAATAGAATTATGTTATTCTAAATTTCTCTTTCTTTGGTTTTGTTTCATCTTTTGTGTTCAAATAAATGGTATTTTGCTCACCACTGAGTAGTTTGACCAGTCACATTGCATCTGGAACAGACACTTTACATTTCCTTTAAAATAAGAAAACATTAGAGTTTAGGGTACTGCTTTCAAATATTTTCAATGGGCTCTGGAGTGGTCCATCACACTAGACTCCTTCTCTTCCTGAGTAATGGGTTGGAGGCACTGAATGGGCTGTCCCTGTTCTTCTCCAACAGTGTCAATGGGCTGAACGACTTCCTCATATTCCTGTGAAACCAGTGTGAGGTGCGGAATGAACTCTCATTTTACTGTGGCAATGTGCAGTGTCAGGCAGTGCTGTTACATGAATGTTACAGACACGTTAACAGCACAAGCCTCAATGGAGTCTGGTCTTCCTGCACATGGACACAGACCAGTTCAGGAGCTGACGGGGGATAAAATGTTCTGAACATTGTGGAATCTTCAGTGACCATCCCCACTTCGGATCTTATGTTGGGGAGGGTGGGGGCGGGGAGACATTGATGAAGCAGCTGAAGATGTTTGTGAAGAGGAAGCTTCCCTGAGGATCTCCCACAGAGGTGACCCAGGACTGAAATGGTGAACATCTTCCTTTGTGCCATGTTTGATTCCAAACACTGGAGAATTTTCTCTGATTCCCATTAAGTTCAGATTTGTTAAGCTCCTTGTTTTCAACAGAAGCCTTGATATCAGGGCCAGTCATTTTTACCTGACCCCTTGTTTCAACCTCTTTTGTTCATATCATTAAACCATGGTATAGGAGCAGCAAGGGGTTTCTTCAAACAGGTGGCATTGAATGTCAGGATTTCTCTTCTCAACAGTATTCGGGGAGCCAGATGACTGAAAGTATTTGAAGAGGAGGTAGATGGATATTGACCTGTCAGAGAGGTGAGGGCTATGAGGAATTGGGTATGAAAGAGGATTTCAGACCAGTAATAGATCAGCCACGATCTTAGTGAAGGGCAAGGCAGGCTTGGGGAGTGAATGACCTGCCCCTGTTTCTGATGTTCTCACATTCTGTTATTGGAAAGTTAGTGGGTGTTATTTTCATGGATGTTCTAGTATTGAATGTCGCCGTCAGGGAGACCAGAGGATTTTGTGAGCCATTGCTGGGTGAGGTATGGCGGCTATATTCATAGTGAATTTGGGTCTCAACTTGACCAACAAATGGAGCACAAGTTGCAGAGAGGGGAAGCTCTGTGAAGAGAGAGGAAACCTCTTTCATACCCAGCCTGGGTTTTACAATTACATTTCTCAAATCACATCAAACCATGTGGGACAGTCTTTAAGGGCCGAATGATCTCCTCTGTTTCTGTGCACCAGGTTTTAGAAGTAAGTAGCCTCTAAATGCTCCTGCCTAACAGGTTTAATGGGCTGAATGGAACACAGGAACACAGGATTGAGGGACAGGAGTGGGTCATTAGATACTTTGAAAATTCTCCACCAGACACTAAGATTGTGGCTGATCAGGTTGGGGTCTCAGCCCCACTTTCCTGTCTGTGTCCCATTATCCATGACTCACGTCTCTGTCAAATATTTAGCTAATGCAGCTTTCAATCAATGTGAACATAGAGGCACGATAAACTTCCAGTGAAGAGAATTCCCACTTGAAAGGTCCATTCAGAATTATTCGTCGTTCCTCTGATAGAATCAAAGCATCATGCAGAATGGAAACAGACCCGTTAGTCCAATCTGTTCACTCCGATCAGATATCAAATCTGATCCAGTTCCATTTGCCAGCATTTGGCCGATATCCCTCGTCTTTCAGATACTTTTTAAATGTGCGATTGTAACCGCCTTCACCACTTCCTCTGACAGCACTTTCTCAACACACACCACTCTGTGGGTGAAACATTTATCTTCAGTCCCTTCTAAATCATTCCCCCTCTCCCCTCCATCCTATACTCTCCTGTTCTGGACACCCCTATCCTGGGGAGCAGAGCGTGGCTGTTCAGAATATCCATGCCCCTGATGATTTTATAAACCTCCATAATGTGACTCCTCAACTTCTGACACTCCAGGGGGAAACACCCCAACCTAATCAACCTCTCCCTAAAGCTCAAACCTCCTGTCCTGGGACATCTGTGTAAGTCATTTCTGCAGAAAACCGAGTTGTACGCAGTATTCCTAAAGTGGCCTCACCAACATCCTGTACAGATACAACATGCCACCACAACTCCTATACTCAATGCTCTGACTGATTAAGACAAATGTGCCAAATGTGTTCTGCACCAGTCTGTCTACCTGCGACTCCACTTTCAAGGAACAATGTACCTGCAGCCCTATGTCCGTTTGTTTCTCAACACTCCCCAGGACCTGAACATTAAGTGTATAACTTCTGCCCTGATTTGCGTTCACAAAACACAAAACCTCGTCTTTATCTAAATTAAACTTCACCTGTCACTCCTTGCCCCTTTGTCCCATCTATCTGTGATCTTGTTGTACTCTGAGATAATCTACTACACCACATTTCTGATATCGTCTGTAAACTTACTAACTATGGCCCCAATATTCACATCTAAATCCTTGACATAAATGATGAAATGCAGTGAACTCAGTCCTGATTCTTACAGCACACTGCTGCTCACAAGCCTCCAGTCTGAAAAATACCCCTCTTCCTTCAAGCCAATTGTGATTAGCTTCTTCTGTATCCCATGTGACTGAAACTTACTAATCTGCCTACCAATCAGAATGAAATATTAGCTACGAAGAAGGGAGGCTGAGTAGGTTAGGTTTATTTTCACTCGAAAAAAGAAGATGGGGGAAACTTATTGAGGTTTGCAAAATCATGAAGGGTATAGACAGGGTGGACAGAGACAAGCTTTTCCCAAGGGTGAAGGATTCAATAACGAGAGGTCGTGCTTTCAAAGTGAGAGGTGGAATATTTAAGGGGGATACACGTGGTAAGTACTTCACACAGAGGGTGGTGGGTGTTTGGAACGCGTTGCTAGCAGAGGTGGTAGAGGCAGGCACGACAGATTCATTTAAGGTGCGTCTAGACAGATGCATGAGTAGGTGGGGAGCAGAGGAGTAGGTGGGGAGCAGAGGGATATAGATGCTTAGGAATTGACCGACAGATTTAGACAGGACATTTGGATCGGCTCAGGCTTGGAGGGCGAAGGGCCTGTTCCTGGGCTGGAAATTTTCTTTGCTCTTTGTTCCTTAAATGAACACCTTGCTGAAGTCCATATAGACAATGTCAACCAAACTGCCCTCATCAATCTTCTTTGTCATCTCTTCAATAAACTCAACCAAATTAATGAGACATGATTTCCCATGCAGAAAGCCACGGTGTCTACCCTGATCAGCCCTTACCTTCCCAAATGTATGTAAATGCTATCCCCCAGAATCCCCTCCAACAACTTACCCACCACTGACATCTGGCTCACCGGTCTATAGTTCCCCGCCTTTTTGGGTCACTATTTCCTTTCTAGTCCCACTCCCCCACTGCTCACAACAAATGTTAAATGTAACCAGGTCGGTGATATAGCCGATGATATCGGTCTCAGACTGGGTCAGGGTCAGTTTTAGGAACAAGTCAGGCTAGTATCTTTAATCTGCTCAAATAGCACGTTTATGATCCAGAGCAATGTTACTCCAACTATGATGGAAAGATGAATGGCAAAGTCTTTTGGTATTGCAAATAAAGATTTGATATGTCCTGTTCTAAAATCACTGACACACACACACACACACACTCCGCAATTGTAACTTGAAAGAACTTTGTCCAGATATTATCCCATGTACATTGTCCAAACTATGTCTCCATCACATTCCCTTTTCCATGTTGGTGCATCATTGCTGCTGTAATACACGGAGCCATACCCTGAGCAGAAAATGGTCTTGGTCGATTTGAAGATATGTTTTTATGTTCCTGCTTCATTAAAAAATAAAAATGACTAATTTATTCAGAATACGTGTGTTAAAATTAATGCATTTTTTAAAGAAATACAGAAATTGCTGGAAAAGCTCGGCAGGTCTGTCAGCATCCAGATGCCTTTTACATGCTGTAGTTGTATCAGCCTCCACCACTTCCTCTGGCAGCTCATTCCATACGCACACCACCCTCTGTGTGAAAAGGTGCCCTTTAGGCCTCATCAAAACCTTTCCCCTCTCACTTTCCACCAATGCCGTCGAGTTTTGGACGCCCCTAACCTGGGGAAAAACCCTGACTACTCAACCTATCCATGACCATTCTGATTTTATGAACCTTTCCTGCTGCGAAATGTGACTTCAATCAACACGAATGGCTGTACTTTCAGTCATCCTGGGCCTAAATTCTGAAATGCAGCACTGACACCTCTTCCTTCTCCATCAAGTCACAATTCTAAAACCAGTTTAATCAGTTTGTTCAGATATATTAGGAGACACTGCTGTGGGATTTACACCTAGACCTTTGTGCCCGGAGGTAGGGACACGAGCACCACTCGGCAATACCCATAAAGCTGTAACATTATTCTCCTGTGTGTTTGTCCATCAGCCTGTCCTGACATGCTGTGACATACCTCTGCAACAGGCAGGACTTCAATCCAGGCCTTCTTGTCCAGAGCTAGGAACACTACCACACAAGTTCAGGAATTGGAATCAAACCCAGAGCTCTGGCTCAGAGACACGGACACTGCCCACTATACTACCATACCCAGATTTTGGGTCATATTTTAGTGCCCGCTTCCAGCTCAGTGTGGATTGATTATAATCAGGTTACTATTACTGAATTACAAAAAACACTTTGTATTATTAAACAAATGCAAGATATTTGTCTCAACTGTAGGATATTGAGTGTACTTGCTGAATATTGAAATTAACTATGAACATCTTTAATCGCTATTATCTGTAGTCTGCAATATTAGGGAAAGAAATCCCGCAGAAACACTCTGCCCAATGAAGGGTCTCAAATAGATGTTTATTACTGAACACCAGAGGCGAAGGAAGAGCTTAATTTCTGACCCCAAAACACCGATCAATCTTACCCACCTCTAACGTGTGTCTGCCCTCTTCCTAAAACCATGAAATGATACCAGGCCGCTGATTACTGTCCAGCCTCTCCTCCCCACTGACTGTGTCTGCAATCCGTCCCTCCTCCCTCTAACCACACAAGGCAACCCAAGCTCAGGGTCTTTGTGAAAATCAAGGCCAGAGTGTGCAGGCCTCCTGGAGAGGGGTGGGCATTTTAAAATTGAAGGGGGAGGGGGAGGTGGCAGTCATATCACACACTGGGCTGAGGGGTGGCAGATGGAGGATAGTCTGGATTAATGCCAGGCATTGGATTTGGTAAATCAAACAACAACAGGACCCATACAATTAAAAGTAGGGTCTTTTGGTGGTGTTGTAGTACAGAGACCTAGGCTGTCAGGTTTAATTCTTTAAAATTTGCATCTGATATAGAAAGTGGCTAAGAAGGTGTTTAACACACTTGTCTTCATAGGTCAGACCTTTGAGTATTGGAATTGGGATGTCGTGTTGTGGCTGTACAGGACATTGTTGAGACCTCTCCTGGAATACTGTGTCCAGTCTGGACATCCTGCCCGCTCATTCCATAGGCACACCACCCTCTGGGTGAAAAAGCTGCCCTTAGGTCACTTTTAAATGTTACCCTCTCACATTAAGCCTATGTCCTCTAGTTTTGGACTCCCCCGTACCCTTAGCAAAAACCTTGACTATTCACTTTGATATTATTCATCTTGATATTACTAAGCTGGAGAGGGTTCAGAAGAGTTTAACCTGGATGTTGCTGGAAATGGAGGGATTGAGCTATAAGGGAAGGCTGAATAGGCTGGGACTTTTTTCACTGGAGAGTATGAGGTGGAGGGGTAACTTTGCAGAGGTTTATAAAATGATGAGGGGTACAGATAAGCTAAAGGGCTGATGTCTTTTCCCGAGAGTTGGGGATTCAAAACTGAGGGATATTTTGAGGCGTGAGGAAAAAGATTTACAAAAGTCAGGAGAGGTAATTATTTCAGACAGAAGCTGGCGTGTGTGTGGAATTAACTTCTAGAGGAACTGGTGAAAATAGGGACAGTTACAATGTTTAAAGGACATTTAGATCAGTAAATGGACAAGACATCAGTTTGGATGGTGCTGTGAGCAGCTGCCATCTCCCTCCCCCTCCCCCTCTCTGAATGAATCCCTGTTGGTTTTCACCCTCTGCCAATGCCTGTGCAGTGGCGTGGGGAGGCCAGCAGAGGGTGGCATTGCATCACTTTCAGCACCACAGAGACAGCCAGACCAGCCCCACACAGAGACACTCAGATACACACACAGTGTGAAGCTCATCTGGTAACTTAAACTAAACATAAAGAAATGCTCAATTTACCTTGTAAACTGTTGAAATATGAGTGATAGAGAACTCCCAAATTCCAGTGTTTAAACAAAAAATATCAATGTATTTTTTTAACTCTGAAAGTGAACATTTTACATCAACTATTCACAACTCTGGGACCCTCTTTCTCCTAACTGCTTATTACCCTACTCCAACTCTACAGCAATATACTGTTTCAATGAGATACTTATTAAAATTACATAAACGTAATTTCAAAACCACACAGCAGCTGTTGTTTCATCTGACCTCACACCAATGTCCCTTTTCCCATGTTTCCTGGGAAGACGGGCTCATGTTACCGGATGCTATCGAAGTGTCAACATTTCAGCATTCTGAAACCTGGGAACACATCCTTCCATGACACTGTCTCTCAGTCTCCCCCTCTCTGTCTATACCCCAAACCCCTCCCATGTGGTGATATTTAAACTGATACCCCTGCCATCTCTCTCTGGCAGTGATGTTCACACCCACAGCACCCCCTTGTCTTGGCACAGTGGGGATATGGAGCTGGAAATGGGTGGGAGCTGCACATCCTGTTACTTCCAGCATGGGCTGCAAGTTTCCCCTCACTGGGCAGGGATCTAACAGTGTTACTGGGTAATGCACTGGGGTGGGGTACACAGTCCTGCATGGTGGGAGGGTAACTGCTCCTGGGTTACAGATCAGTGCACTGGGGTGGTGTACACAGTCCTACGTGCTGGGAGGGTAACTGCTCCTGGGTTACAGATCAATGCACTGAGGTGGGGTACACAGCCCTACATGCTGGGAGGGTAACTGCTCCTGGGTTACAGATCAATGCACTGAGGTGGGGTACACAGCCCTACATGCTGGGAGGGTAACTGCTCCTGGGTTACAGATCAATGCACTGAGGTGGGGTACACAGCCCTACATGCTGGGAGGGTAACTGCTCCTGGGTTACAGATGAATTCACGGGTGATCACTGCACAGGTCTCTGTGCTGGTCAGACTGTCTGGTTGCCGTTTATAGATAATACAATGATGTGGTCTGCACAGCTCCCCGTGCTGGACAGGTATGTAGCCTGTGAACAGTACACCATGTTGGTGGGGTGGGTAGGGGTGAAAGGTGATGGACAGGTCACGGAGTTTCCCGGAAGTTTCCATCTCTGACATTCTATAACTGCCATTCCCCGGAACGTTCTGTCCCTGACATTCTATAACTGACACTCCCCGGAACGTTCTGTCCCTGACATTCTATAACTGACATTCCCCGGAACGTTCTGTCCCCGACATTCTATAACTGACATTCCCCGGAACGTTCTGTCCCCGACATTCTATAACCGACATTCCCCGGAACGTTCTGTCCCTGACATTCTATAACTGACATTCCCCGGAACGTTCTGTCCCTGACATTCTATAACTGACATTCCCCGGAACGTTCTGTCCCTGACGTTGTTTGTTTGTGAACGGCCGGACGTCAGTGAATTGAACAAACGATAAGATCCCGAGGGAAGAGATTCCGTTCCAGGGAGAAGGAGACACTGTTCCGAAGGCCCCTCAGGCAGTTAAAGGGGTGAATACGTTTTCCCTGCGTTTACATTTCTCCACGACACTGGATCGACCACAATTTAGACCAAAATACAGAAATTCCCAAACTCCGTTTGTCTTCAGGAAACTGGGAGAGAATCCTTCAGGACAGCAACGTTCCCACCCTCCGTATTAGGAACTGGAAAGGAGTGACCTGTGTCTGCTCTCGAGTGATCGAGTGTGTGGGAATGTTCTAGAAACCATCTGTCCTTATGGATGTGTCTCTGTGTGTTTGGGGAGGGAGGGTTTCTTGTGGTTTATGTCACATTTTTGTCAGTAATTCCGACCTTCCCATTTGTTATTCCAGCTCCAATTATTTTAATAAATCCCTGAATACAGGGACACATTTGAAAGTCTCACTGGGTCCCCGATCAAACGGGTCCCGTTGCCTCCAGGCTGATGGATAATGGGTTTGTTTTCCTTCCTCACAGTTAACGTAGTGACCATCTACGTCCTGCTTTATAAAGATTGTGGATTGTCTCCATGTGTCAGACGTTACCTGGGGGCCATGGCAGCGGCAGATCTCCTGGTCATTATCCTCGACCTGATCCTGAGACACATTCCCATTGTTTATTGGGAACAGTTTTATTTCCTGAGGGACTCCGTCCCCGTGTGTAATATCCACGCTGTCCTGCTTTATGCAGCCACTGACTGCTCTGTCTGGTTCACCGTCACTTTCACCTTTGATCGGTTTGTGGCCATTTGTTGCCAGAAGCTGAAAAGTAAATATTGCAGTGAGAAAACGGCGGCTGTGGTTCTGGGAGCAGTGACTGTGCTGAGCTGTTTAAAGAACATTTCCTGGTATTTTATGCTCACGGCTCGGTATTTGCTGGGGAACGCCCCCTGGTTTTGTGATGTAACAGACGCTGTTCTAGTCTCCAGTGTCTGGGTCACAATCGAGTCCCTCCACCACATTCTAACCCCGGGTGTCCCATTTCTCCTGATTCTGCTGCTCAATGTTCTCACCGTCAGACACATTTTAGTGACCAGCAGAGCCCGCAGGAGACTCCGCGCTCACACCAATGGGGACGCTCAGTCTGACACTGAAATGAGAAACCGAAAAAAATCCGTCATTTTACTGTTTGTGATCTCGGCCAATTTCATCCTGTTATGGTCAACGTTCATGCTGTATTCTATATGGTACCGGATGTGGTTGTTTGGGTATAAGTCTGTGTATCTCCATCTCTTTGTGCAGGAATTGGGCTTCATGCTGCAGCTCCTCAGTTGCTGCACAAACACCGCGATTTATGCCGTGACCCAGACTAAGTTCAGGCGGCAGCTGAAGAATGTGCTGAAATATCCCTTCACCCAAATCCATCCATCCATCAAATTCCCTCATTAATCACACCATCCGGGATTTTCTCATTTCAGTTCAGTGTTTCAGCGATGGAGCAGCCTGTCGCTATGGTAACAGACTGAGGGGAGCGCTGGTTTGTCCATCCTTATCCCACAGGGGGGTTACAGGGAAACATTTCAATGTTTCTCACAACTCAGGGGCCAGTGAGAAAAGGCACCATCCCACTGACTGTATCCATCACTTCCATTTGTAACCAATAAAAATGCTGATGAAAGCGTGCCGAGCAGCAGAGGGACCGATGTTGTTGTGTGTCTTTGTGTTGGAGAAGCTGAGCTGGAGAGAGACAGACTCAGCCCCAAGTCCTGGTCCTCAGGGAAGGGGAGGGCACTGCACCCTGAGCTCAGGAGCTGGGGTTAACTCCCTCTGTTACCCCCAACTCCAACCCAGCCTCCCCATTACCTCTCCCCTACTCTTTCTGCTCAATTCTCTCTCTCTCTCATCACCTCTCCTCTTCACACTCCCTTGTTTCCCCTCACACTCACAATCCCCCCAACCCCGGTTTCTCCACCTGCCCACATCTTCCCTATCCCCTCACCCTCACTCTCTCTGTCCTGCTGTCTCTGTCTCCCTCCAGCAGTTCCATCTCTACCCCATTTTCCCCTCCTCCTACCTCCCACATCTCACCCCCCCCCACACACACAGCCTCACGACCAACCAACCCCACACCCCCCAGTCTCTGGGTCAGAGGGAGAGGGAAGGACCAGGGGGACAGAATGTGTCTGAGACAGGGGGAGGGAGGGACAGGAGGGAGAGCGATTCAGTCAGAGAGAAACGGAGGAAGGTGGGGGGAGAGAGAGAGAGACTGATTGAGGGGGGTCAAGAGTGAGAGATGGTGGAGGGAAAGTGAAGGAACGGGGGGAGAGAGAGGGGGCAAGGGAGAGATAGGGTGAGATAGGGGAGGGCGAGAGATGGGACGGGGAGGGGAGGGAATGTCAAGAGGGAGGGAGCGGGCGAAAGAGGGGATGGGAGAGAGAGGGAGCGCAAGGGGGGAGGAAAAGGGAGGGAGAGGGCGAGAGATGGGGAGGGAGGGAGGGGAGGGAGAGAGAGAGGGGAGAGGTTGAGAGAGGGAGGTTGAAACAGAGGAGTGAGGGAGTGGAGGGCAAGAGAGAGGAGCACGAGAGGGAGGGAGAGTTGGAGAGGGAGGAGAGAGAGGGGGAGGGCGAGAGCGAGGAGGATGAGAGAGGAGATGGCAAGAGAGGGGAGACCGAGAGACGAGACGGAAGGGAGGGGAGGTTGAGACGTGGGGAGGGCGAGAAAAGGGGGAGGGTGTGAGGGGGGAGGGCGAGAGACGGGGAGGGCGAGAGAGCGCAGTGCACGAGAGGGGAGAGGAAGGTGAAGGCGAGAGGGAGGGAGAGAGTGAAAGAGGGGGGCGAGAGAGGGAGGAGAGGGAGAGGTGGGCAAGAGGGAGGGCGAGGGCGAGAGGGAGGGCGAGGGCGAGACGGTGGGCGAGGGCGAGAGGGAGGGAGAGGGCGAGTGGAGGGAGAGGGCGAGATAGGGGAGTGGGAGAGAGGGGGAGGGTGAGAGAAGGGATAGTGAGAGAGGGGATGGTGAGAGAGGCGATGGCGAAAGAGGGGAGGGAGGGGTTGGCGAGAGAGGGGAGGGGGTGAGAGAGGGGAGGGAGAGAGAGGAGGGCGAGAGAGGGGAGGGAGGGGAGGGTGCGAGGAAGGGAGAGGGCGAGAGAGGATAGGGCGAGAGAGGGGGTGGGCGAGAGAGGGGAAGGAGGGAGGGGAGGGCGTGAGGGAGTGTGAGGGCATGAGAGGGAAGGGAGGGAGTGGAGGGTGAGAGAGGGGTGAGGGTGAGAGAGGGGAGTGTGAGAGGTCGGAGGGCGAGAAAGGGGAGGGCGAGAGGGAAGGAGAGGGTGAGAGGGAGGCGGGGAGACAGGGGAGGGAGGGAGGGGAGGGCACGACAGGGTAAGGAGGGAGGAGAGAGTGAGAGAAGGGTGAGGGTGAGAGTGAGGAGGACACGAGAGGGGAGGGAATTAAGGGCGAGAGATAGGAGTGCAAGAGAGGGAAGGGCAAGAGAGAGGAGGGAGGCAGGGGAGAGCAAGAGAGGCGAGGGACGGGAGGGCGAGAAGAATGGAGAGGGTGAGAGAGAAGGGCGAGAGAGGGGAGGAAGGGAGGGGAGGGTGATATAGGGGAGGGCGAGAGAGGGGTGGGCTTGAAGGAGGGAGATGGAGTGAGAGGGAAGGGAGGGAAGGAGAGGGAGGGAGAGGAGAGGGATGAAGGGGAGGGCGAGAGAGGGGAGGGAAGAGAGGGCGAGAGGAATGGAGAGGGTGAGAGAGGAGGGCGAGAGAGGGGAGGAAGGGAGGGGAGGGTGATATAGGGGAGGGCGAGAGAGGGGTGGGCTTGAGGGAGGGAGATGGAGTGAGAGGGAAGGGAGGGAAGGAGATGGCGAGAGCGGAGAGGGATGCAGGGGAGGGCGAGAGAGGGAGGGAAGAGAGGGCGAGAGGAAGGGAGAGGGCTAGAGAGGAGGGCGAGAGAGGGGAGGTAGGTAAGGGAGTCTGAGAGGGAGGGAGAGGGAGAGAGAGGGGAGGGAGGGAGAGGAGGGCACGACAGGGTAAGGAGGGAGGGGAGAGTGAGAGAACGGTGAGGGTGAGAGAGAGGAGGACAAGAGAGGGGAGGGAGGAAGAAGGAGAGGGTGAGAGAGGGGAAGGAGGTGGGGAGGCTGAGAGGGAGGGAGAGGGAGAGAGAGGGGAGGGAGGGAGAGGAGGGCGAGAGGAAGGGAGAGGGAGAGAGAGCCGATGGGAGAGAGGGGGAGAGCGAGTGGGGGGGCAAGAGAGGGGGAGGGCAAGAGAGGGGGAGAGGGAGGGGAAGGCAAGATGGATGGAGGTGAGGGAGGATGGGGAGGGCGAGAGACGGGGAGAGGAGGGGGAGGGGACCGTCAGAGAGGGGAAGGAGGGAGGGGAGGCAGAGAGGGAGGGAGAGGGCGAGACAGGGAAGGGAGGGAGGGGAGGGCAAGAGGGAGGGAGAAGGCGAGACAGGGAAGGGAGGGAGGGGAGGGCAAAAGAAAGAGAGGGGGTGAGAGAATGGATGGGAGAGAGGGGGAGCGCGAGTGAGGGGGGCAAGAGAGGGGGAGGGTGAGAGAGGGGAGAGGGAGGGGAAGGCAAGATGGATGGAGAGTGCAAGAGAGAGGTGAGGGAGGGTGGGGAGGGCGAGAACGGGGGAGAGGGAGGGGAGAGTGAGAGAGGGGAGGACGAGAAGGGGACAAAGAGAAGGGGACGGAGAGAGGAGGACAGGGAGATGGGGGACAGGGAGAGGGGGACAGAGAGAGGGGGATAAAGAGAGGGGGGACAGGGAGAGGGGGACAGGGAGAGGGGGGACAGGGAGAGGGGGGACAGAGAGAGGGGGATAAAGAGAGAGGGGACAGAGAGAGTGGGGACAGAGAGAGGGGGCACAGAGAGAGGGGGACAGAGAGAGGGGACAGAGAGAGGGGATAGAGAGAGGGGGATAGAGAGAGGGGGACAGAGAGAGGGGGACAGAGAGAGGGGGACAGAGAGAGGGGGACAGAGAGAGGGGGACAGAGAGAGGGGGACAGAGAGAGGGGGACAGAGAGAGGGGGGACAGAGAGAGGGGGGACAGAGAGAGGGGACAGAGAGGGGGACAGAGAGAGTAGGACAGGCTTAGGGGAACAGAGACGTGGGGGCAGAGACGTGTGGACAGAGTGGGGGACAGAGAGCTGGGGGACAGCGAGAGTGGGGAACAGAGTGAGGGTTACAGAGAGGAGAACAGAGAGAGGGGAACAGAGAGAGTGGGACAGAGAGAGGGGAACAGAGAGAGGGGGACAGAGAGAAGGGGATAGAGAGAAGGGGATAGAGTGAGAGTAACAGAGAGAAGGGGACAGAGAGAGGGGAGACAGAGAGGGGGAACAGAGCGAGGGGAGACAGAAGACAGGGGGACAGGGAGGGTGGACAGAGCGATGGTGGGACAGAGAGAGGAGGCAGAGAGAAGGGATACAGAGAGGGCGGTGACAGAGAGAGGAGGACAGACTGAGGGGAACAGAGAGACATGGGGACAGAGGTGGGGACAGAGATGTGGGGGAAAGTGAGAGTGGGGGACAGAGTGAGGGGAACAGAGAGTGGGACAGAGAGAGGAGGACAGAGAGAAGGAGACAGAGACAGGAGAACAGAGAGAGCGGGTCTGGATACGGGAATAGAGTGATGGATACAGAGAGATGGGGACTGAGAGAGTGGGCACAGAGTGAGGGGGACAGAGAGAGGGGGACAGAGAGATGGGGAAAGAGAGAGTGGGACAGAGAGAGGGTGAATAGAGAGAGGGGGGACAGAGAGAGCGACAGAGGGAGGGGGACAGAGAGAAGGGTGGCAGAGAGAGTGGGGGCAGAGAGAGGTGAGACAGGGAAAGCGGGAACAGAGGGAGGGGGACAGAGAGAGGACAACAGGGAGAAGGGGAGAGAGAGAGATTGGGGGAAGGAGAGAGGGGACCGAGAGATGGGGGACAGAAAGAGGGGAACAGAGAGAGGCGGGACAGATTGAGGGGGACAGAGAGAGGGGGGACAGTGAGAAGGGAACATAGAGAAAGAGACAGAGAGGGGGGAACAGAGAGAGCTTGACAGAGACGGGGGGGACAGACACAGCGGAACAGAGATACATGGATAGAGTGAGAGGAACAGAGAGAAGGAGACAGAGAGATGGCGGACAGAGACAGGGGGACAGAGAGAGAGGGAGGACAGAGGGAGGAGGACAGAGAGAGGGGGGACAGACGGGGGGACAGAGCGAGGGTGGACAGAAGACAGGGGGACAGGTAGGGTGGACAGAGCGAAGGTGGGACAGAGTGAGGGGCAGAGAGAGGCTGGACAGAGAGGGGGTGACAGGAGAGGAGGACAGACTTAAGGGGACAGAGACGTGGGGACAGAGACGCGGGGACAGAGTGGACGACAGAGAGCTGTGGGACAGAGGGGGGGACAGAGTGAGGGTCACAGAGGGGGAACAGAGAGATGGGAACAGAGACAGAGGGGGACGGGGGGGACAGAGAGAGGGGGACAGAGAGAGGGGGACAGAGAGAGGGGGATAGAGAGAGGGGGATAGAGAGAGGGGATAGAGAGAGGGAAACAGAGAGATAGGGACAGAGAGAGGGGGACGTGGAGAGGGGACAGAGAGCGGGGGAACTGAGTGAGGGGAAACAGAGAGTGGGGACAGAGAGAGGGGTGAAAGACAGAGTGAGACTGAGAGAGGGGGACAGAGAGAGGATGGACAGAGACGGGGGGCAAAGAGAGGGGACAGAGAGAGGGGAACTGTGAGAGGGGTACGGAGAGGGGGACAGAGATAGGGGACAGAGATAGGGGTCAGAGGGAGGGGGACAGAGAGAGGGGGGCAATGGGAACAGAGAGAGCGGGACAGAAATACGGGGATAGAGTGAGAGGAACAGAGAGAAGGGGACAGAGAGAGGGATGACAGAGAGGGGAACAGAGGGAAGGGAACAGAGAGAAGGAGACAGAGAGAGGGGAACAGAGACAGCGGGACAGAGAGAGGGGGGACAGAGAGAGGGGAGCAGAGAGAGCAGGACAGAAATACGGGGATAGAGTGAGAGGAACAGAGAGGAGGGGCCAGAGAGAGGGCGGATAGAGAGAGGGGGACAGAGAGAGGAGGGACAGAGAGAGGGGGACAGACAGAGGGGGGACAGACAGGGGGGACAGAGTGAGGGGAGACAGAAGACAGGGGGACAGGGAAGGTGGACAGAGCGACGGTGAGACAGAGAGAGGGAAGCAGAGAGAGGCGGGTGACAAAGAGAGGAGGACAGACTTGGGGGACAGAGTGACGTGGGGACAGAGGGGGGACAGAGAGGTGGGGACAGAGTGGGTGACAGAGTGTGGGTGACAGAGAGAGGGGAACAGAGAGAGGGAAAAAAAGAGACAGAGGGATAGAGAGGGGGACTGAGAGGGGGGACAGAGAGAGAAGGGACTGAAAGAGGGGGATAAAGAGGGGGGACAGAGATAGGAGGACAGAGAGGGGATGGACAGAGACAGGGGTCAAAGAGAGGGGACAGGGGATAGGGGAACTGTGAGAAGGGTACGGAGAGGGGGACAGAGAGAGGGGTTCAGAAAGAGAGGAGGTCAGAGAAAACAATGACAGAGAGAAGGGAACAGAGAGAGGGGGACAAAGAGATGGGGACAGACTGAGGGAAAAAAGAGAGAGGGGGACAGAGAGAGGGGGACAGTGATAGGGGACAGAGATAGGGGTCAGAGGGAGGAGGACAGTGATAGGGGACAGAGATAGGGGTCAGAGGGAGGAGGGCAGAGAGAGGAGGAACAGAGAGAGGGGTACAGAGAGAGCGGTAGAGTGAGTGGGGGACAGAGAGAGGGGAACAGAAAGAGGGGAACAGAGATTGGGGGACAGAGAGGGGGACAGAGAGAAGGAGACAGAGAGAGGGGGGGACAGACAGGGGGACAGAGCGAGGGAGACAGAAGACAGGGGGACAAAGAGAGGGGGACAGAGAGAGGGGGACAGAGAGACGGGTAGAGACAGGGGGACAGAGCGAGGTGGTCAGAAGACAGGGGGACAGGGAGTGGGGGGACAGAGAGATGGGGTCAGAGAGAAAGGGATAGAGAGAGGGGGGACGTGGAGAGGGGGACAGAGAGTGGGGGACAGAGAGTGGGGAACAGAGAGAGGGGAACAGAGAGAGGGAGGGACAGTGAGAGGGGGACAGAGAAGGGGGGGACAGAGAGAGGGGGGGTCAGAGAGAGGGGGTCAGAGAGAGGGGAACAGAGAGGGGGACAGAGAGAGGGGGACAATGAGAAGGAGACAGAGAGGGGAGAACAGAGAGAGCAGGACAGAGATACGGAGATAGAGTGAGGGGAACAGAGATAAGGGGACAAAGAGAGGGGGACAGAGAGAGGGGGACGGAGAGAGAGGAGGGAAAGAGAGAGGGGGACAGAGAGAGGGGGACAGAAAGGTGGGACAGAGAGGGGCAGAGAGAGGGGGGACAGAGTGAGAGTGACAGAGAGAGGGGGGACAGAGAGAGGGGGATAATGAGAGGGGAACAGAGAGTGGGGGGCATGGAGAGGGGAAGAGAGAGAGATGGGAGACAGAGAGAAGGGGGGACAGAGAGAGGGGGAACAGAGAGAGGGCGACAGAGTGTGGGGGACAGAGGTTGGGGGACGGAGAGAGGGGGACAGAGAGAGGGCTGACAGAGAGGGGACAGAGAGAGGGTGGACAGAGAGACGGGGGAGAGAGAGGGGTACAGACAGGGGGACAGAGCGAGGGGGTCAGAAGACAGGGAGACAGGGAGCGTGAACAGAGCGAGGGTGGGACAGAGGGAGGTGACAGAGGGGGGGGACAGAGAGGCAGGTGACAGAGAGATGGGAACAGAGAGATACGGGGATAGAGTGAGGGGGACAGAGAGAGGGGGATAGAGAGAGAGGACAGAGAGAGGGGGTAGAGAGAGAGGGACAGAGAGAGGGGAACAGAGAGAAAGGGGGACAGATGGGGGGCCAGAGAGGGGGGAACGAGAGAGGGGGACAAAGAGAGGGGACAGAGAGAGAGGAACTGAGAGAGGGGTTCAGAGAGGGGGACAGAGAGAGAGAGGGGATAAAGAGAAGGGGGACACAGAGAGGGGAACAGAGAAAAGGGAACAGAGGTAAGGGGACAGAGGTAAGGGGACAGAGAGAGGGGACAGTGAGAGGGGGGACAAACAGGGTGGACAGAGCGAGGGGAGACAGAGAGTGAAGGCAGTGAGAGAGGGCGACAGCGACAGTGGTGACAGGGAGAGGAGGACAGACTTGGGGGACAGAGTGACTTGGGGACAGGGGGGGACTGAGAGGTGGGGACAGAGAGGGAGACAGAGTGTGGGTGACAGAGAGAGGGAAAAAGAGACAGAGGGACAGAGAGGGGAGACAGAGAGAGGGGGACATAGAGGGGGACAGAGAAAGCGGGACAGAGATACGGGGATAGAGTGAGGGGAACAGAGAGAAGGGGACAGAGAGAGGGATGACAGAGAGAGGGAGACAGACAGAGAGGAGGGATAGAGAGAAGGGGAGAGAGAGAGGGATGACAGAGAGAGGGATGACGGAGAAAGGGGAACAGAGACAGGGGAACAGAGAGAAGGGAATAGAGAGAAGGAGACAGAGAGAGGGATGACAGAGAGAGGCGGACACAGAGAGGGGGACAGAGAGAGCGGGACCGAGAGAGGGGGGCAGACAGGGGGACAGAGCGAGGGGGACAGAAGACAGGGGGACGGGGAGCATGAACCGAGCAAGGGCGGGACAGAGAGAGGTGGCAGAGAGTGGGGGGAACAGAGAGGTGGGAGACAGAGAGAAGAGGACAGACTTAAGGGGACAGAGAGACGTGGGGACGGGGGTGCAGAGAGGTGGGCGAACAGAGAGTGTGGGGGACATAGTGAGGGTGACAGAGAGGGAAACAGAGAGAGGGGGACAGAGAGAGAGGAGGGACAGAGAGAGGAGGGACAGAGAGAGGAGGGACAGAGAGAGGAGGGACAGAAAGGTGGTACAGAGAGAGGGGGACAGAGAGAGGGGGACAGAGTGAAGGTGACAGAGAGAGGGGGACAGAGTGAGTGGGACAGAGAGAGGGGGACAGAGTGAAGGTGACAGAGAGAGGGGGACAGAGTGAGTGGACAGAGAGAGGGGGGACAGAGGGGGGGATAGACAGAGGATGGACAGAGAGAGGGGGATAAAAAGAGGGGATCAGAGAGAGGGGGTACATGGAGAGGGGAGAGAAAGAGACGGGGTCAGAGAGGAGGGGGACAGAGTGAGGGGGGACAGAGAGAGGGGGGATAGAGAAAGGGGGACAGAGGGGGAGACAGAGAGAGGGGGTACAGAGAGAGGTGAACGGAGAGGGGGGGACAGAGAGGAGGGACAGAGAGAGGGCGTCAGAGTGAGGGGAACAGAGGGTGGGGGCGGAGAGAGGGGGTACAGAGGGAGGGGGACAGAGAAAAGGGGGACAGAGAGAGGGCGACAGAGAGGGGACAGAGAGAGTGTGGACAGAGAGACGAGGGACAGTGAGAACGGGGACAGAGAGAGGGGGACAGAGAGAGGGGAACAGAGAGAGGGGGACAGAGAGAGGGGGGATAGAGAGAGAGGGACAGAGAGAGGGGGACAGAGAGAGGGCAACAGAGAGAGGGGAACAGAGTGTGGGGGACAGAGAGAGGGGACAGAGAGAGGGGGACAGAGAGAGGGGGACAGAGAGCGGGCGACAGAGAGAGGGGAACAGAGTGACGGGGACAGTGAGAAGGGGGACAGAGAGAGGGGGGCCAGAGAGAGGGGAACAGAGTGGGGGGCACAGAGAGAGGGGGCAGAGAGAGGACGACAGAGTGAGGGGGACAGAGAGAGGTGGGCAGAGAGGGGGACAGAGCGAGGGGACACAGATCGAAGGGTGACAGAAGCAAGGGGTCAGGGAGTGTGGACAGAGCGAGGGTGGGACAGACAGAGGGGGACACAGAGAGGGGAACAGAGAGAGCGGGACAGAGATACGGGGATAGAGTGAGGGGAACAGAGAGAAGGGGAGAGAGAGCGGACAGAGAGAGGGGGAAAGAGTGAGGATGGACACTCAGAGGGGACAGAGTGAGGGGACAGAGAGAGTGGGTACAGAGAGAGGGGGATAAAGAGATGGTGGATAGAGAGATTGGGGCAGAGAGAGGGGATCAGAGATAAGGGGGACAGAGAGAAGGGGACAGAGAGATTGGGACAGAGAGAGGGGGACAGAGAGAGGAGGAACGAGAAAGCGGGGATAGAGAGAGGGGAACGGAGAGAAGGGAACAGAGAGAAGGGGACAGAGAGAGGCGGACAGCGGGAGGGGGACAGAGAGAAGGGGATAGAGTGAGGGGAACAGAGAGAAGGGGACAGAGGGGGGGACGTGGAGAGGGGGACAGAGAGTGGGTGGACACAGAGTGTGGAACAGAGAGAGGGGGACAGAGAGAGGGCAACAGTGAACTGGGGGACAGAGAGTGGGGGGTCAGAGAGAGGGGAACTGAGAGAGAGGAAGGACAGTGACGGGGGACAATGAGAAGGAGACAGAGAGAGGAGTACAGAGAGAGCAGGACAGAGATACGGAGATAGAGTGAGGGGAACAGAGATAAGGGGACAGAGAGAGGGCGGACAGCGAGAGAGGGGACAGAGAGCGCGGGACAGAGATACGGGGATAGAGTGAGGGGAACAGAGATAATGGGACAGAGAGAGGGGGACAGAAAGAGAGGAGGGACAGAGAGAGGGGGACAGAGAGCGGGAATACAGAGAGAAGGGGACAGAGAGAGTCGGAACAGAGAGAGGGGGATAATGAGAGGGGAACCGAGAGAGGGGGGACATCGAGAGGGAGAGAGAGAGAGACGGGGTCAGAGAGAAGGGGGACAGAGAGAGGGGGAACAGAGAGAGGGCGACAGAGTGAGGGGAACAGAGAGCGGGCGACAGAGTGAGGGGGTCAGAGTTTGGGGGACGGAGAGAGGGGGGACAGAGAGAGGGGGACAGAGAAAGGAAAGAGAGAGGGTGGACACAGAGACGGGGGAGAGAGAGACGGGGGACAGTGAGCAGGGGGACAGAGAGAGGTGGGACAGAGAGAGGGGGATAGAGAGAGGGGTTAGAGAGAGGGGAACAGAGAGAGGGGAACAGAGAGAGGGGGACAGAGAGAGGGGGGACAGAAGCAAGGGGTCAGGGAGGGTGGACAGAGCGATGGTGGGACAGACAGACGGGAACATAGAGAGCGGGACAGAGATACGCGGATAGAGTGAGGGGAACAGAAAGAAGGGGACAGACAGAGGGGGACAGAGTGAGGATGGACTGAGAGAGGGGGACAAGGAGAGGGGTCAGAGAAAGGGAAACAGAGAGAGTGGGGACAAAGAGAGGGGGATAAAGAGAGGGGCGACTGGGAGAGGGAGACAGAGAGAGGAGGATAAAGAGATGGGGGACAGCGAGATGGGGCAGAGAGAGTGGATCAGAGATAGAGGGGGGCAGAGAGAAGGGAAAAGAAAGAAGGGCACAGAGAGAGGGGAAAATAGAGAGGGGAGCAGAGAGAAGGGAACAGGAATTGGAACTGAGAGACGGGGACAGAGAGAGAGGAACAGAAAGAGGGTGACAGAGAGAGGGGAACAGAGAGAAAGGGACAGAGAGAGGGGGACATGGAGAAGGGGACAGAGAGAGGGGGCCGGAGAGAAGGGAACAGAGAAAGGGGGGGCAGAAAGAGGGGGACAAAGAGACGGAGACAGAGAGAAGGGAACAGGGAGAATGAGACAGAGAGGAGAACAGAGAGAGCGGGACAGATATGGAGATAGAGAGAGGAGGGACAGAGAGAGGGTGACGGAGGGAGGGGGGACAGAGAGGGAGGACAGAGCCGGGGGGACAGAAGACAGTGGGACAGGGAGGGTGGACAGAGCGAGAGTGGGACAGAGGGAGGGGCAGAGGGAGGGGGGAGAGAGGGGGGTGACAGAGAGAGGAACGCAGACTTAGACGGACAGAGAGAGGGCGACAGAGAGGGGACAGAGAGAGGGTGGACAGTGAGAGTGGGGTCAGAAAGAGTGGGGACAGAGAGTGGGGAACAGAGAGGGGACAGAGTGGGGTCAGAGAGAGTGGGGACAGAGAGAGTGGGGACAGAGAGAGGGGAACAGAGAGGGGGGCACAGAGAGAGGGGGACAGAGAGAGAGGGACAGAGAGAGGGCAAGAGGGAGAGCGACAGAGAGGGGAACAGAGTGAGGGGAACAGAAAACGGAGTACACAGAGAGGGGGACAGAGAGGGGGGACATGGAGAGGGGGGGAGAGAGAGGGGAACAGAGAGAGGAACAGAGAGAGGAGACAGAGAGAGGGGGACAAAGAGAAGGAGACAGAGAGAAGGAAACAGGGAGAAGGAGACAGAGAGAGGAGACCAGAGAGAGGGGGACAGAGATATGGAGATAGAGTGAGGGGAACAGAGAGAGGAGCGACAGAGAGAGGGTGACCGAGAGAGGGGGACACGGAGAGGGGGAACAGAGAGAGTGGGACAAAGAGAGGGGATAAATAAAAGGGAACAGAGGGAAGGGGACAGTGAGAAGGGGACAGAGAGAGGGGGACAGAGAGAGAGGGGGGCAGAGAGAGGAGGACAGAGAGAGGGGACATGGAGACGGGGGAGAGAGTGAGGGGAGACTGAGTGAGGGGAGACAGAGTGAGGGGGACAGAGAGATGGGGACAGAGGGAGGGTGACAGAGGGAGGGGGACAGAGGGAGGGGACAGAGGGAGGGGACAGAGGGAGGGGACAGAGGGAGGGGACAGAGAGAGGGAGACAGAGAGAGGGGAGCAGAGATTGGGGGACAGAGAGGGGGGACTTGGAGAGGGGGAGAGAGTGAGGGGGACAGAGAGAGAAGGGACAGAGAGAGAGGGGGACAGAGAGAGAGGGGGACAGAGAGAGAGGGGACAGAGAGAGGGCGAATGATTGGGCGACAGAGAGGGGAACAGAGAGAGGGGAACAGAGAGTGAGAGATAGAGAGAGGGGGACAGAGAGAGGGGGACAGAGAGAGGAGGACAGAGAGAGAGGGGGACAGAGAGAGGGGGACAGAGAGAGGGGGACAGAGAGAGGGGGACAGAGAGTGGTGGACAGAGAGAGGGGGACATGGAGAGGGGGGTGAGAGTGAGGGGGACAGAGAGCGGGGGGACAGAGAGAGCGGGAAAGAGGGTGGGACGGAGAGAGGGGGGACAGAGAGAGGGGGTCAGAGAGAGGGGGAACAGAGAGAGTGGAGGGACAGAGAGAAGAGAACAGAGAGAACGGGACAGAAATACGGGGATAGAGTGAGAGGAACAGAGAGAGGGGGGACAGAGGGAGGGGGGACAGAGGGTGGACAGAGCCGGGGGGACAGAAGACAGTGGGACAGGGAGGTTGGACAGAGCGAGACTGGGACAGAGAGAGGGGCAGATGGAGGATTGGTGACAGAGAGAGAACAGAGAGAGGGGTGGTGACAGAGAGAGAAAGGAAGACTTAGACGGACAGAGAGAGGGGGACAGAGAGAGGGAGACAGAGAGAGGGGAAGAGAGAGAAGGGGACAGAGAGAGGGGGACGTGGAGAGGGGGACAGAGAGAGGGGGACAGAGAGAGGGGGACAGAGAGAGGGGGACAGAGAGAAGGGGGGACAGAGAGAGGGACAGAGAAAGAGGCGGGCAGAGATAGGGGGTCAGAGTGGGGGGGAACAGAGAGATGGGGCAGAGAGAGGGGGTCAGCGAGAGGGGAACAGAGAGAGGAGACAGAGAAAGGGGGACAAAGAGAAGTAGACAGAGACAAGAGAACAGAGAGAGAGCGGGACAGAGATATGGAGATAGAGTGAGGGGAACAGAGAGAGGAGGGAGAGAAAGAGGGGAACAGAGAGAGGAGGACAGACAGAGGGTGACAGAGAGAGGGGGACACAGAGAGGGGGTACAGAGAGAGGGGGACAAAAATAGGGGACAGAGAAAAGGGAACAGAGGGAAGGGGACAGAGAGAAGGGGACAGAGAGGGGGACAGAGGGAGGGGGACAGAGAAGTGTTCAGAAAGAGGGGAACAGAGAGTGGGGGACAGAGAGGGGGGCAGATCGAGGGGGACAGAGAGAGGGGCGACATGGAGACGGGGGAGAGAGTGAGGGGAGACAGACTGAGGGGAGACAGACTGAGGGGAGACAGAGGGAGGGGGACAAAGGGAGGGGGAGAAAGGGAGGGGGGACAAAGGGAGGGGGTCAGAGAGGGGGGACAGAGAGAGGGGGACAGAGAGAGGGGGACAGAGAGAGGGGGACAGAGAGAGGAGGACAGAGAGAGGAGGACAGAAGGAGGAGAGTAGAGAGTGGGGGAGAGAGAGAGGGGGACATGGAGAGAGTGAGAGAGTGAGGGGGACAGAGAGAGGAGGGACAGAGAGAGAGGGGGAACAGAGAAAGGAGGGACAGAGAGAGGGCGAATGATTGGGCGACAGAGATGGGAACAGAGAGAGGGGAACAGAGAGTGAGAGACAGAGAGAGGGGGACAGAGAGAGGGGGGACAGAGAGAGCAGGACAGAGGGTGGGGGACGGAGAGAGGGGGCAGAGAGAGGGGTCAGAGAGAGGGGGGACAGAGAGTGTGGTGGCACAGGGAGATTGGGACAGAGAGAGGACGGGCAGTTAGCGGGACAGAGAGACGGGGAACAGAGAGAGGGCGACAGAGAGGGAACAGAGAGAGGGTGGACAGAGTGACAGGTGACAGAGAGATGGGGGACAGTGAGAAGGGGGACAGAGAGAGGGTAACAGAGAGAGGGGAACAGTGAGAGGGGGACAGAGAGGGGGACAGAGGGAGGGGACAGAGGGAGGGGGACAGAGGGAGGGGGACAGAGAGAGGGGAACAGTGAGAGGGGGACAGTGAGAGGGGGACAGTGAGAGGGGACAGAGAGGGGGGGACAGAGAGGGGGGGACAGAGGGAGGGGGACAGAGGGAGGGGGACAGAGGGAGGGGGACAGAAAGAGGGTGGCCAGAGAGAGGCGGAAAGAGAGGGGTGGAGAGGGAGAGAGGGACAGAGAGAGTGGGAACAGAGTGATGGGGACAGAGTGAGGGGGACAGGGTGAGAGGGACAGAGTGAGGGGGACAGAGTGAGGGGGACAGTGGGAGGGGCCAGAAGTAGGGGGACAGAGAGACAGGGGACAGAGAGAGGGGACAGAGAGAGGGGGACAGAGAGAGGGAGGGACAGAGAAAGGGGCGACAGAGAGGGGAACAGAGTGAGGAGAAAATAGAATGGAGGACAGAGAGAGGGGGACAGAGAGAGTGGGGACATGTAGACGTGGGAGAGAGTGAGGTGAGACAGAGTGAGGGGAGACAGAGTGAGGGTGACAGAGAGATGTGGACAGAGAGAGGGAGACAGAGAGAGGAGGACAGAGGGAGGGGAGCAGAGAGTGGGTGACAGCGGGAGGGGGACATGGAGAGGGGGGAGAGAGTGAGGGGGACAGAGAAAGGAGGGACAGAGAGAGGGCGAATGATTGGGCGACAGAGAGGGGAACTGGGAGAGGGGAACAGAGAGTGAGAGACAGAGAGAGGGAAACAGAGAGAGGGGGACAGAGAGAGGGGGGACAGAGAGAGGGAAACGGGGGACAGAGAGAGGGGGACAGAGAGAGGGCGACATGGAGAGGGGGGTGAGAGTGAGGGGGACAGAGAGCGGGTGGGACAGAGAGAGCGGCACAGAGCGTGGGGACGGAGAGAGGGGGGACATAGAGAGGGGGTCAGAGAGAGGGGGCAGAGAGAGTGGAGGGACAGAGAGATTGGGACAGAGAGAGGGGGGCAGATAGGGGGACAGAGCGAGGGGGAACAGAGAGAGGGCGACAGAGTGAGGGGGACAGAGGGTGGGGAACGGAGAGAGGCGGGACATAGAGAGGGGGTCAGAGAGAGGGGGTACAGAGGGAGTGGAGGTACAGAGAGATTAGGACAGAGAGAGGGGGACAGAGAGAGGGGGCAGAGAGAGAGGGGCGAACAGAGAGAGGGGACAGAGAAAGGGGGACAAAGAGAGGGGACAGAGCGAGGGGAAATGAGAGAGGGGGACAGAGAGGGGGACAGAGAGAGGGGGATAAAGAGAGGGGGGACACAGAAAGGGGAACAGAGAGAGGGAACAGAGAAAGGGGAACAGAGGGAAGGGGACAGAGAGAAGGTGACATAGAGAGGGGGACAGAGAGATGGGGTCTGATAGAGGGGGACAGAGAAAGCGGGGACAGAGAGAGGGGAACAGAGAGAAGGGAAACGAGAGAAGGGAAACGAGAGAAGGGAGCAGAGAGAAGGGAACAGAGAGAAGGGGACAGACAGAGGGAAGAAGAAAGAGCAGTATAGAGAGAGGGGGGACATGGAGATGGGGCAGAGATTGGGGGGAGACAGAGTGAGGGGAGAGAGAGATGGGGACAGAGAGAGGGGGAAAGAGGGTGTGGGACGGAGAGACGGGGGACAGAGAGAGGGGGATAGAGAGTGAGGGGACAGAGGGAGGGGGACAGAGAGAGGGGGACAGAGAGAGGGGGACAGAGAGAGGGGACAGAGAGAGGGGACAGAGAGAGGGGGACAGAGAGAGGGGGACAGAGAGAGGGGGACAGAGAGAGGGGAACAGAGAGAGGGGGACAGAGAGAGGGGGACAGAGGGGGAGACAGAGAGAGGGGGTAGAGAGAGAGTCGAACAGAGAGAGGGGGACAGTGAGAGGGCAACAGAGTGAGGGGGCCAGAGAGAGGGGGCCACAGAGAGAGGGGGACAGAGAGAGAGGGACAGAGATAGGGGAGAGAGAGAGGGGGGACAGAGACGGTGGGTCAGAGAAAAGGGGACAGAGAGGGGGGACAGAGAGAATGGGACAGAAATGGGTGACAGAGAGAGGGCGGAGCGAGAAGGGGGCAGAGAGAAGGGGGACGGGGAGAGGGGGATGGGGGCAGAGAGCGGGGGACAGAGAGCGAGGCGAGAGACAGAGGGGTGACAGAGAGAGGAGTACAGAGAGAGCAGGAACAGAGAGAGAGGGACAGAGAGAGAGGGACAGAGAGAGAGGGACAGAGAGAGGGGTGACAGAGAGAGGGATGACAGAGAGGGGGACAGAGAGAGGGCGACAGAGAGAGGGGTGACAGAGAGAGGGCGACAGAGAGAGGGGGACAGAGAGAGGGCGACAGAGAGAGGGCGACAGAGAGAGGGGTGACAGAGAGAGGGGACAGAGAGAGGGGGACAGAGAGAGGGGTACAGAGAGGGGGGTGCAGAGTGGGTGGGACGGGGAGACAGAGGGGGTAATGGGGGCACGGGGGGGACAGAGAGACGGGGAATGGAGAGTGGTTAAGAGAGAGGGAAAACAGAGAGCCGGGGTCACGGAAGGACATGGACGGGGGTACAGAGACACGGGAGACCGAGGGAGGTCAGACAGAGAGGTGGGATGGAGAGAGGGGACAGGGAGAGAGAGGGGACAGAGAGAGAGAGGGGACAGAGAGAGAGAGGGGGCAGTGACAGAGAGAGGGGTGTGGACAGAGGGGGGACAGAGAGAAGGGGGGACAGATAGAAGGGGGGCAGAGAGAAGGGGGGGCAGAGAGAAGGGGACAGACAGAGGGGGACAGAGGGGGACAGAGAGAAGGGGGGACAGATAGAAGGGGGGCAGAGAGAAGGGGGGGCAGAGAGAAGGGGGGCAGAGAGAAGGGGGGGCAGAGAGAAGGGGACAGACAGAGGGGGACAGAGGGGACAGAGAGTGGGGCACAGAGAGAGGGGTACAGTAAAAGTGGGACAGAGAGAGGGGTTCAGGGAGAGTGAGTACAGATGGAGGGGGATAGAGAGAGTGGGCACGGAGAGAGGTGTCAAGAGCGGAGGGGGGAACAGAGAGTGGGTGCAGAGTGCGCGGGAACAGAGAGAGGGGTGACAGAGTGAGAGAGGACAGACAAAGAGGGGGACAGAGAGAAGGGGGGACAGAGAGAGGGTGACAGAGAGAGGGTGGTAGAGAGAGGGACAGAGAGAGAGGGCGGACAGAGAGAGGGGGTACAGAGGGAGGGGGACAGAGAGAGGGGGACAGAGAGAGGGTGACAGAGAGAGGGACAGAGAGAGAGGACGGACAGAGAGAGGGGGTACAGAGGGAGGGGGACAGAGAGAGGGGGACAGAGAACCCGAGGCACAGAGAGGGGGTGGGACAGAGAGGTGGGGGAAGAGAAAAGGGGACAGAAGTGGGGACAGAGAGAAGGGGTCTGAGAAGGTGCGACAGAGAGAAGGGGACAGAGAGGGGACAGAGCGAGGGGGAATGGGGGCAGAGAGAGAGGGACAGAGAGAGGAGGTCAGAAAGTGAGGAGAGAGACAGAGAGAGGGGTACAAAGAGAGCGGCAACAGAGAGAATGGGGACAGAGAGAGAGGAGTAGAGAGAGGGGCGACAGAGACTGGGGGACAGATGGGGGTACAGAGAGGGGGGCAGAGAGGGTGGGACAGGGGTAGATAGAGGGGGTAATGGGGGCACAGAGGGGACAGAGAGAGGGGGTACGGACAGCGGGGAGAAGGAGAGAGGGAGCAGAGAGAGGGGGAAAGGGAGAGGGGTGGGCAGAGAGAGTGGGGACAGAGAGAGAGGGCGGACAGAGAGAAGGGGTGCAGAGAGACGGGGACAGAGAGAGGGGGACATAGAGAGGAGGGACATAGAGGGGGCATAGAGGGGGTACATAGAGGGTGGGACAGTGGGTGGACAGAGAGAGGGGGACAGAGAGAGGGCGGACAGAGAGAGGTGGGGACAGAGAGAGGTGGGGACAGACAGAGGGTGACAGAGACGACGACAGAGAGGGGGTTCAGAGAGAGGGGGACAGAGAGAAGGGGCAAACAGAGGGGGGACAGAGAGACAGGTGTCAGAAGTGGGGTAGAGAGAAGGGGACAGAGAGAGGAGGACAGAGAGAAGGGGAAGACAGAGGGGGGACAGAGAGACGGGTGTTGAAGTGGGGCAGAGAGAGGGGGACAGAGAGAGGGGGGACAGGGAGAGAGGGCGGACAGAGAGAGTGGGTCGGAGAGAGGGGTACAGAGAAACGGGACAGAGAGAGGTGGACAGAGAGGGGGGGACATAGAGAGGGGGAAGAGGGAGAGAGGTTGGACAGAGAGGGGTGTCAGAGAGGGGAGGACAGAGTGCGGAGAGTGAGGGGGACAGAGAGGGATAGAGAGAGAGGGCCGGAGAGAGGAGGAACAAAGAGAGGGGGAACAGAGAGAGGGTGGACAGAGGGAATGGGATAGAGAGCGGGGAACAGAGAGGGGGACAGGGAGAGGGGGACAGACAGACGTGCGGACAGAGAGAGTGGTATCAGAGAGAGGGGGACAGAGAGAGGGGGACAGAGAGCGGGACAGAGAGAGGGGGACAGAGAGAGGGGGATAGAGAGAGGGGGACAGAGAGGGGGGACAGAGAGAGGGGGACAGAGAGAGGGGGACAGAGAGAGGGGGACAGAGAGGGGGGATAGAGAGAGGGGGATAGAGAGAGGGGGATAGAGAGAGGGGGACAGAGAGAGGGGGACAGAGAGGGGGGGACAGAGAGGGGGGGACAGAGAGGGGGGGATAGAGAGAGGGGGATAGAGAGAGGGGGATAGAGAGAGGGGGATAGAGAGAGGGGGACAGAGGGAGGGGGAATCGAGAGGGAGTGGGCAGAGAAATGGGGACATAGAGAGGGGGACAGAGACAGGGGGTCAGAGAGAGGGATTCTGGGAGAGTGGGTTTAGAGAGACGGGGTAGAGAGCGGGGGCACGGAGAGGGGGGTAGAGAGAGGAGGAGAAACCTAGAGCGGGTACAGAGAGAGCAGGGACAGAGAGGGGTGACAGAGAGTAGGGGACAGAGGGAAGGGGAACAGAGAGAAGGTGTCAGAAAGAGGGGGGCAGAGAGAGGGGGCAGAGTGAAAGGGACAGAGAAAGAGAAACATATAGACAGGGACAGAGAGAGGGGGCTCAGAGAGAGGGAGACAGAGAGAGAGGGACAGAGAGAAGGGGACAGAGAGAGGGGGACAGAGAGAGGGGGGAGAGAGGGGAACAGAGAGAGGGGGGACAGAGAGAGGGGGCAGAGAGAGGGGTGACAGAGAGGGGGGTGACAGAGAGAGGTGGGACAGAGAGAGGGTGACAGAGAGAGGGGGACAGAGAGAGGGTGACAGAGAGACGGGGACAGAGAGATGGTGGTCAGAGAGAGAATGGGACAGAGAAAGGGACAGAGAAAGAGGGGACGGAGAAAGAGGGGGTAGAGAAAGAGAGGACAGAGAGGGGCGAACAGAGAGAAGGGGGCAGAGAGAAGGGGACAGAGACAGGGGAACAGAGACAGGGGAACAGAGACAGGGGAACAGAGAGAGGGGAACAGAGAGAGGGCGACAGAGAAAGGGTGGATAGAGAGAGGGGAACAGAGAGAGGGGAACAGAGAGGTGGGGGCAGAGAGAGGGGTGGCAGAGGGAGGTGGCACAGAGAGATGGGGACAGAGATGGGAGACAGAGAGATGGGGGACCGAGAGAGGGGTCGTAGGAGGGCAGAGAGAGGGATTCAGGGAGAGGCGGCCTCTTTCTCTGTCCCCCTCTCTCTGTCCCCATCTCTCTGTCCAACCCTCTCCCTTTCCCCCTCTCTCTGCCCCCTCCCATTATCCCCCCTCTCCGTACCTCCCCTCTGATCCCCATCCGCCCCCCCTCTCTCCGACCTCTCTCTGTCTCCCGTGTCTCTGTACCTCCCTCTATGTCCCGCTGTGACACCCGCTCTCTGTTTTCCATCTCTCTTAACCACTCTCTGTTCCCCCCTGTGCCCCCATTCCCCCATCTGTCTCCCCCCATCCCCCACACTGTCCCCCCTCTCTGACCCCACCCCTCCCTCTGCCCCGCTCTCTGTCACCCCTCTCTCTGTCACCCCTCTGTTACCCCTCCCTCTGTCACCCCCTCCCTCTGTCACCCCTCTCTCTGTCCCACTGTCTGTCCCCCTGACTCTGTCCCTCTCTCTCTGTTCCCTTCTCTCTGTTTCCGCTCTCTCTGTATGCCTCTCACTGTTCCCCCTCTGTCTCTTGCCTCTCTTTCTGTCCCCGTCTCTCTGTCCCCCCTCTCTCTGTCCCCCTCTCTCTCTGTTCACGCTCTCTCTGTCTGCCCTCTCCCTGCCACCGTCTTTGTCCCCCTCTCTCTGTCCCTCTCTCTCTGTCCCTCCCCCACTCTGTCCCCCACTCTCTGACCCCCTCAACTGCCCCTCTCTCTCTGTCCCCCACTCTCAGTCACCCACCTCTCACTGTCCCCCCTCTGTGTCTCTCTCTGTACCCATTCTCTTTTCCCCCATCCTCTCTGGACACACCTCTCTGTGCCCACTCTCTCTACCTCCCTCTCTCTGTGCCCACTCTCCCTGAACCCCTCCCTGTGTTCCCCTCTTACTGTACCCCTCTCTCTGTCCCCCTCTCTCTGATCCCTCTCTCTTTGTCCCCCTCTCTCTACTCCTGTCTCTCTGTCCCTCTCTATATGTCCCTTTCTCTCTGTACCCACCTCTGACCCCGTCCCAATCTCCTTACCAACTCTCTCTGTCCACCGAGACAGAGAGGGGAGACAGTGAGAAGGGGACAGAGGGGCAGGACAGAGAGAAGGGGAGAAAGAGGGGGAAAGAGAGAGGGGTGACAGAGAGAGAGGGAGACAGCGTGAGGTGGGACAGAGAGAGGGGACACAGAGAGAGGGGGGACAGAGAGAGGGGGTACAGTGAGAGGGGAGTCAGAGAGAGAAGGGGCAGAGAGAGAAGGGGACAGAGAGAAGGGGACAGAGAGAAGGGGACAGAGAGAAGGTGACAGAGAGAAGGGGGAAGGAGAGAATTGGACAGAGAGAAGGGGACAGAGAGAGAGGGGACAGAGAGAGAGGGGACAGAGAGAGAGGGGACAGAGAGAGAGGGGAACAGAGAGGGGGGGCAGAGAGAGGGGGACAGAGAGAGGGGAGACAGAGTGGGAGACAGAGATGGGAAACAGAGAGACAGTGGACCGAGAGAGGGGTCATAGTGGGGCAGAGAGAGGGGGACAGAGACAGGGGGAACAAAGAGGAAGGGAGGGCCAGAGAGAAGGGGGGACAGAGATCAGGGAGCCAGAGCGAGGGGCACAGAGAGAGGGCAGACAGAGGGGGGACAGAGAGAAGGGGACAGTGAGGGGGGGACAGAGAGAGGGTGGACAGAGAGAGGGTGGACAGAGAGAGAGAGGTCAGAGAGGAGACAGAGGAGGGAGGGGGCGGACAGAGAGAGGGGGACAGAGAGAGGGGGGACAGAGAGAGGGGGGACAGAGAGAGGGGGACAGTAAAAGGGGGACAGAGAGAGTGGGGATAGAGAGAGGGGGGACAGACAGAGGTGGACAGAGCAAGCGGGTGATAGAAAGGAGGCACAGAGAGGGGGCCAGAGAGAGTGTGACAGAGAGAGGGGGAATTGGGAGAGAGGGTGGACAGGGGGGTACTGAGGGGGGACAGAGAAAGGGGGACAAAGAGAGGGGAGTCAGAGAGAGGGGGGAACAGAGAGAGGGGGGGACAGAGATCAGACAGAGAGAGGGCAGACAGAGTGGGTACAGAGAGAAGGGAACAGTGAGGGGGGACAAAGAGAGGACAGAGAGAGGGAGGACAGAGAGGGAGGACAGAGAGGGGGGACAGAGAGAGGAGGACAGAGAGAGGGGGACAGGGACAGAGGGCGGACAGAGAAAGGGGGACAGAGAAAGGGGGACAGAGAAAGGGGGACAGAGAAAGGGGGACAGAGATGGTGGCAGGGAGAGAGGGCGGACAGAGAGAGGGGGACAGAGAGAGGGGGACAGAGATGGGGTACATAGAGGGGGGAGATAGAGAGGGGGCACAGAGAGTGAGGGCGGACAGAGAAGGGGGGACAGTGAGAAGGGGACAAAGGGGGGACAGAGAGAAGGGGTCGGGGGACAGAGAGAGGGTGGACAGAGAGGGACGACAGAGAGAGAGGGACATGGGGGGCAGAGTGAGGAGAGACAGAGAGAGGGGGACAGAGAGAGGGGGAACAGAGAGAGGGGGAACAGAGAGGGGGGGAACAGAGAGGGGGGACGGAGAGAGGGGAACAGAGAGAGTGGGGACAGAGAGAGGGGGACAGAGAGAGTGGGGACAGAGAGAGGGGGAACAGAGAAAGGGAGACAGAGAGAGGGGGACAGAAAGAGGGGGATTGAGAAACGTGGGGACGGAGAGAGGGGATGGGGGATCGGAGTGGGGGGCAGAGAGTGGGGGACAGAGAGTGGGGGGCAGAGAGTGGGGGGCAGAGAGTGGGGGCAGAGAGTGGTTAAGAGAGATGGAAAACAGAGCGGGGGACACGGGGGGAATAGAGGTGGTACAGAGACACGGGGGCCAGAAAGAGGTGGTAAGGAGAGGGGGGGTCAGAGAGGGGGGACAGAGAGGGGAGACAAAGAGAGGGGGACAGAAAGAGATGAACAGAAAGAGGGGAACAGAGAGAGGGGTGGACAGAGAGATGGGGACACAGAGAGGAGGTCAGAGAGAGGGGGACAGAAAGAGGTGGACAGAGAGAGGGGACGGAGAGGGTGGACAGAGTGGGGGACAGAGAGAGGCGGACAGAGAGACGTGGAGACAGAGAGAGAGGAACGGGGGGATCGGAGTGCGGGGGCAGAGAGTGGGGGGACAGAGAGTTGGGACGGGCGGGGACAGAGAGACGTGGGTACAGAGAGAGGGGATCGGAGTGGAGGGCAGAGAGTGGGGGACAGAGAGGGGGGACAGAGAGAGGGGACAGAGAGATGGGATCAGAGTGGGGGGCAGAGAGTATGGGACAGAGAGAGGGTAAGAGAGATGGAAAACAGAGAGGGGGGACACGGGGGGGGGACATAGAGGGGATACAGAGACACAGGGGACAGAGAGAGGTGGTAAGCAGAGAGGGGGGTCAGAGAGGGGGTACAGAGAGGGGGGATAGAGGGAGGAATGGAGCGAGGGGTGGACAGAAAGTGGGGGAACCGGGGGCAGAGAGAGGGGGACAAAAAGAGGAGGACAGAGAGAGGGAGATAGAAAGAGGTTAACAGAGAGAGGGGAACAGAGAGAGGGGGACAACAGATGGGGACACAGAGAGGGGGGCAGAGGGCGGGACAGAGAGAGAGGGCGGTCAGAGAGAGGAGGGACAGAGAGGGGCGGACAGAGAGAGGGGCGGACAGAGAGAGGGGGGACAGAGACTGGGGACGGAGAGGGCAGTCAGAGGTGGGGTGGGCGACAGAGGGCGGGGGGACAGAGGGTGGGGGACAGAGGGTGGGGGACAGAGGGTGGGGGACAGAGGGTGGGGGGACAGAGAGAACGGGGACTGAGAGAGGTGCAAAGAGAGGGTGGATAGAGAGAGATGGGTGCAGAGAGATGGGGCAGATAGATGGGGAGAGAGAAGGTGGAGAGAGAGAGAGGTGCAGGTAGAGGTGGGACAGAGAGGGGGGACAGAAAGTGGGGGTCAGAGAGATGGGACAGAAAGTGGAAGAACAGAGAGTGGGGGAAGAGAGAGTGGGGGACAGAGAGTAGGGGACCGAGAGGGGTACATAAAGAGGGGGTCAGAGAGATGGGACACAGCGAGGGGGACAGAGAGAGTTGGGCAGAGAATGGGTGAACAGAGCGAGGGGGACAGAGTGAGTGGGTTAGAGAGATGGGGAGAGAGAGAGAGAGTTCAGAGAGACGGGGACAGCGAGAGGGGGCAGAGAGGGGATAGATAGAGGAGAGTGTGAAGGGGAGAGAGATGGGGAGTGAGATGGGAAGAGAGAGAGGGAGTGAGAGAGAGGGGGTAGAGAGAGGGGGAGAGTAGCGGGGAGAGAGAGGGGGAGAGAGAGGTCGAGATAGAGAGAGATGGGGAGAGAGAGGGGAAAGAGAGATATGGAGAGACCGGGAGAGAGGGGGGGAGAGAGAGAGATATGAAGAGAGAGGGGGGAGAGAGCGAGGCAGAGTAGGGGCAGAGGTGGGGGAGAGGTAGGAGAGAGAGACAGGGGGAGATGTAGGAGAGATTTAGGGGAAAGGTAGGGGAGAGTTGGGGGGAGAGGTACGGAGAGAGAGGAGAGAGGTAGGGGCAGATGGGGGAGAGATAACGGAGAAGTAGGAGGAGAGAGGGAGAGAGGGAGGGGGAGAGAGAGGGGTTATGGAGAGATGGATTAGAGAGAGAGATGGATTAGAGAAATAGAGGGGAGAGAGGTGGGTCGAGCGAGGGGGTTAAAAAACGGGTTCGAGAGAGGGGTGTAGAGAGGGGT
>NW_026867806.1:1098210-1110830 GCF_020745735.1 Hemiscyllium ocellatum
CTCTCTCTCCATCCCCCCTCTCCATTCACCTCTCTCCACCCCCCCTCCATCCTCCTCTCTCCAACCCCCTCTCTCCACACTCCTCTCTCCCCATCTCTGCACCCTCCTCTCTCCACCCTCCTCTCCCGACCCTTCTCTCCTCTCTCCCCCTCTCCACCCTCCTCTCTCCACCCTCCTCTCTCAATCCCTCCCTCTCCAATCTCCTCTCTCCACCCCTCCCTCCAATCGCGTCTCTCCACTCCCTCTCTCTCTACCCTCCTCTCTCCACCCCCCCTCTCTCCACCCTCCTATCTCCACCCCTCTCTCCACCCTCTCTCTCCCCTCCTCTCTCCACCTCCTCTCTCCACATCCTCTCTCCACCTCCTCTCTCCACCTCCTCTCTCCACCCCTCTCACTCCACCGTCCTCTCTCCACTCCATCTCTCCCCCTTCTCACTCCACCCCCTCTCACTCCACCGTCGTATCTCTAACCCCCCTCTCCACCCCTCGCTCTCCACCCCACTCTCCACACTCCTCTCTCCATTCCCTCTCTCCAACCCCGTCTCTCCACTCTCTCTCCCCTCTCCTCTCTTCCCTCTCTCTCCACCCCCTCTCTCCACCCTCTCTCTGCACCCCCCTCTCTCCACCCTCTCCCTCACTCTTCTCTCTCCACCCCCTCTCTCCACCCCTCACACTCCACCCTCCTATCTCCACTCCCTCTCTCCCCCTTCTCTCTCCAGCCTCCTCTCTCCACCTTCCTCTCTCCACTATCCTTTCTCCACCCCACTCTCCACCTCTCTCTCTATACCCTCCTCTCTCCACTCCCTCTCTCCACCCTCTCTCTCTCCACACTCTCCCCCCAGCCCCTCTCTCCACGCTCCTCTCTCCATTCCCTCTCTCCAACGCCCTCTCTCCACCCCCCTCTCTCTCCACCCCCTCTCTCCCCCTCCTCTCTCCACACTCCTCTCTCCACCCCCCTTTTCTCCACCCGCCTCTCTCCACGCCTCTCTCTATACCTTCCTCTCACCAACACTCTCTCTCCACCCTCCTCTCTCCTCCTCCTCTCTCCCCTCCTCTCTCCAAACCCCTCTCTCCAATCTCCTTTCTCCACCCCTCTCTCCACCCTCCTCTCTCCACCTTTCACTCTCTATCCCCACTCTCTATCCCCACTCTCTATCCCCTCTCTCTATCACCGTCTCTCTAACCTCCTCTCTCTAACCTCCTCTCTCTAACCTCCTCTCTCTACCCCCTCTCTCTACCCCTTCTCTGTGTCCCCCTCTCCTCCCTTCTCCCTACACTCGCATCTCTCCACCTCTCTCTCCACCCCGTCTCTCCACCCCCTCTCTCCTCCCACTCTCTCCTCTCTACCCCCTATACCTCCCCTCTCTCACCCCCTCTCTCCGCTTCTCTCTCCACCCCCTCTCTCCCTCACTCTCTCCCTTCTCTCTCCCCTCTCTCTCCCCTCTACCTCCCCTCTCTACACCCCTCTCTCGAACCCGTTTTTTAACCCCATCGCTCGACCCACCTCTCTCCCCTCTATTTCCCTAATCCATCTCTCTCTCTAATCCATCTCTCCATAACCCCTCTCCCTCCCCCTCCCTCTCTCCCTCTCTCCTCCTACTTCTCCGTTATCTCTCCCCCATCTGCCCCTACCTCTCTCCTCTCTCTCCGTACCTCTCCCCCCAACTCTCCACTACCTTTCCCCTAAATCTCTCCTACATCTCCCCCTGTCTCTCTCTCCTACCTCTCCCCCACCTCTGCCCCTACTCTGCCTCGCTCTCTCCCCCCTCTCTCTTCATATCTCTCTCTCTCCCCCCCCCTCTCTCCCGGTCTCTCCATATCTCTCTTTCCCCTCTCTCTCCCCATCTCTCTCTATCTCGACCTCTCTCTCCCCCTCTCTCTCCCCGCTACTCTCCCCCTCTCTCTACCCCCTCTCTCTCACTCCCTCTCTCTCTTCCCATCTCACTCCCCATCTCTCTCCCCTTCACACTCTCCTCTATCTATCCCCTCTCTGCCCCCTCTCGCTGTCCCCGTCTCTCTGAACTCTCTCTCTCTCTCCCCATCTCTCTAACCCACTCACTCTGTCCCCCTCGCTCTGTTCACCCATTCTCTGCCCAACTCTCTCTGTCCCCCTCGCTGTGTCCCATCTCTCTGACCCCCTCTATATGTACCCCTCTCGGTCCCCTACTCTCTGTCCCCCACTCTCTCTTCCCCCACTCTCTGTTCTTCCACTTTCTGTCCCATCTCTCTGACCCCCATTTTCTGTCTCCCCTCTCTGTCCCACCTCTACCTGCACCTCTCTCTCTCTCCACCTTCTCTCTCCCCATCTATCTGCCCCATCTCTCTGCACCCATCTCTCTCTATCCACCCTCTCTTTGCACCTCTCTCAGTCCCCGTTCTCTCTGTCCCCCACCCTCTGTCCCCCACCCTCTGTCCCCCACCCTCTGTCCCCCACCCTCTGTCCCCCCGCCCTCTGTCGCCCACCCCACCTCTGACTGCCCTCTCCGTCCCCAGTCTCTGTCCCCCCTCTCTCTGTCCGCCCCTCTCTCTGTCCGCCCCTCTCTGTCCCTCCTCTCTCTGACCGCCCTCTCTCTCTGTCCCGCCCTCTGCCCCCCTCTCTGTGTCCCCATCTGTTGTCCCCCTCTCTCTGTTCCCCTCTCTCTGTTAACCTCTTTCTATCTCCCTCTCTCTGTCCTCCTCTTTTTGTCCCCCTCTCTCTGCCCCCGGTTCCCCCACTTTCTGTCCACCCCTCGCTCCATTCCTCCCTCTATCCCCCCTCTCTGTACCCCCTCTCTGACCCCCCTCTCTGCTTACCACCCCTCTCTGTCCCCTGTGTCTCTGTATCCCCTGTATGTCCCCCCCCCGTGTCCCCCGCTCTCTGTTTTCCATCTCTCTTACCCTCTCTCTGTCCCATACTCTCTGCCCCCCACTCTGATCCCATCTCTCTGTCCCCTCTCTCTGTCCCCCCTCTCTGTCCCCCACTCTCTGCCCTCCACTCCGATCCCCTCTCTCTGTACCCACGTCTCTCTGTCCCCGCCCGTCCCAACTCTCTGTCCCCCCACTCTCTGCCCCCGCACTCCGATCCCCCCGTTCCTCTCTCTCTGTCTCCACGTCTCTCTGTCCGCCTCTCTCTGTCCCCCACTCTGTCCACCCTCTCCGTCCCCTCTCTCTGTCCACCTCTTTCTGTCCCCCTCTCTCTGACCTCCTCTCTGTGTCCCCATCTCTCTGTCCACCCCTCTCTCTGTTCCCCTCTTTCTGTTCATCTCTTTCTGTCCCCCTCTCTTTGTCTCCCCTCTCTGTCCCCCCTCTCTGACCCCCCTCTCTCCTTACCACCTCTTTCTGGCCCCCGTGTCTCTGTACCACCTCTATTCCCCCCGTGTCCCCCGCTCTGTTTTCCATCTCTCTTAACCACTCTCTGCCCCCCACTCTCTGCCCCCCACTCTCTGCCCCCCACTCTCTGCCCCCCACTCTCTGCCCCCCCACTCCGATCCCCCATCCCCTCTCTCCGTCCCCACGTTTCTCAATCCCCCTCTTTCTGTCCCCCTCTCTCTGTCTCCCTTTCTCTGTTCCCCCTCTCTCTGTCCCCACTCTCTCTGTCCCCCTCTCTCTGTCCCCACTCTTTCTGTTCCCCCTCTCTCCGTACCCCCTCTCTGTTCCCCCCCTCTCTGTTCCCCCTCTCTCTGTTCCCCCTCTCTCTGACCCCCTCTCTCTGTCTCTCCTCACTCTGCCCCCCATGTCCCTCTCTCTCTGTCGTCCCTCTCTGTCCACCCTCTCTCTGTCCCCCGACCCCTTCTCTCTGTCCCCCCTTTGTCCCCTTCTCACTGTCCCCCCTTCTCTGTCCGCCCTCACTCTCTGTGCCCCCTCTCTATCTCCCCCCTCTATGTACCCCATCTCTGTCCCCCTCTCTCTGTCCCCCTCTCTCTGTCCGCCCTCTCTCCCTGCCACCATCTCTGTCCCCCTTTCTCTGTCCCCCTTTCTCTGTCCCCCTTTCTCTGTCCGCCCTCTGTCCCTGTCCCCCTCTATCTGTCCTCCTCTCTCTGTCCCCCCTCTCTGTCCTCCCTCTCTGTCCTCCCTCTCTCTGTCCTCTCTTTGTCCCCCCTCACTGTTCCCTTCTCTCTGTACCCACTCTGTCTGCCCTCTCTCTGTCTGATCTCTGTCCCCCCTCTCTCTGTTCCCCCCTCTCTCTGACTCCCCTCTCTTTGTCCCCCTTTCTCTGTCCCCCTTCAGTACCCCCCTGTCCACCCTCTCTCCCAATTCCCCCTCTCTCTGTCACACTCTCTCTGGCCCCCTCTCTGTGCCTCCTTTCTATCACCCGCTTGCTCTGTCCACCTCTGTCTGTCCCCCCTCTCTCTATCCCCACTCTCTCTGTCCCCCTTTTACTGTCCCCCTCTCTCTGTCCCCCCTCTCTCTGTCCCCCCTCTCTCTGTCCCCCTCTCTCTGTCCGCCCCCTCCCTCCTCTGTCTCCTCTCTGACCTCTCTCTCTCTGTCCACCCTCTCTCTGTCCACCCTCTCTCTGTCCCCCCCTCACTGTCCCCTTCTCTCTGTCCCCCCTCTGTCTGCCCTCTCTCTGTGCCCCCTCGCTCTGGCTCCCTGATCTCTGTCCCCCCTTCTCTCTGGCCCTCCCTTCCTCTTTGTTCCCCCTGTCTCTGTCCCCCTCTCTCTGCCCCACTATGACCCCTCTCTCGGTCCACTGTCTCTCTGTTTCCCATCTCTGTCTCCCACTCTGTCTCACCTCTCTCTGTCTCCCTCTCTCTGCCCCCCCTCTCTGTTCCCCTCTCTCTCTGTCCCCTCTCTCTCTGTCCCCTCTCTCTCTGTCCCCTCTCTCTCTGTCCCCTTCTCTCTGTCCAATTCTCTCCTTCCCCCTTCTCTCTGTCACCTTCTCTCTGTCCCCTTTTCTCTGTCCCCTTCTCTCTGTCCCCTTCTCTCTCTGCCCCTTCTCTCTCTGACTCCCCTCTCACTGTACCCCCTCTCTCTGTCCCCCCTCTCTCTGTGTCCCCTCTCTCTGTCCCACCTCACGCTGTCTCCCTCTCTCTCTGTCACCCCTCTCTCTTTCCCCCTCTTTCTCCCCTTCTCTCTGTCCTGCCCCTCTGTCCCCTTCTCACTGTCTCCCCTCTCTGTCTCGGTGGACAGAGAGAGTTGGTAAGGAGATTGGGACGGGGTCAGAGGTGGGTACAGAGAGAAAGGGACATATAGAGAGGGACAGAGAGACAGGAGTAGAGAGAGGGGGACAAAGAGAGAGGGATCAGAGAGAGGGGGACAGAGAGAGGGGTACAGTAAGAGGGGAACACAGGGAGGGGTTCAGGGAGAGTGGGCACAGAGAGAGGGAGGTAGAGAGAGTGGGCACAGAGAGGTGTGTCCAGAGAGGATGGGGGAAAAGAGAATGGGTACAGAGAGAGACACAGAGGGGGGACAGTGAGAGGTGGGTGACTGAGAGTGGGGGACAGAGAGAGAGGGGCAGTTGAGGGGGTCAGAGAGTGGGGGACAGAGTGGGGGAGGGACAGAGAGAGAGGGACAGAGAGAGGGGGACAAAGACGGTGGCAGGGAGAGGGCAGACAGAGAGAGCGTGAACAGAGAGAGAGGGGGACAGAGAGAGGGGGGACAGAGAGACGGGGACAGAAAGAGAGGCAAGAGACAGAGGGGGAACAGTGAGAGGCATACAGAGAGAGCGGAAACAGAGAGAAGGGAACAGAGAGAGAGGGACAGAGTCAGGGGGACAGACAGTGGGACAGAGAGAGGGGTGACAGAGGGAGGGGGTGACAGAGGGAGGGGTAACAGAGGGGTGACAGAGAGAGGGGTGACAGAGAGCGGGGCAGAGGGAGGGGTGGGGGTCAGAGAGGGGGGACAGTGTGGGGGATGGGGGGAGACAGATGGGGGAATGGGGGCACAGGGGGGAACAGAGAGTGGTTAAGAGAGATGGAAAACAGAGAGCGGGTGTCACGGGGGGACATAGAGGGAGGTACAGAGACACGGGAGACAGAGAGAGGTCGGAGAGAGGGGGGGCGGATGGGGATCAGAGGGGAGGTACGGAGAGAGGGGGGATAATGGGAGGGGGCAGAGAGAGGGGGAAAGGGAGAGGGTTGGACAGAGAGATGGGGACAGAGAGAGGGGGACAGAGAAAGAGGCCGCCTCTCCCTGAATCCCTCTCTCTGCCCTCCTACGACCCCTCTCTCGGTCCCCCATCTCTCTGTCTCCCATCTCTGTCCCCATCTCTCTGTGCCACCTCCCTCTGCCACCCCTCTCTCTGCCCCCACCTCTCTGTTCCCCTCTCTCTGTTCCCCTCTCTCTATCCACCCTTTCTCTGTCGCCCTCTCTCTGTTCCCCTCTCTCTGTTCCCCTGTCTCTGTTCCCCTGTCTCTGTTCCCCTGTCTCTGTCCCCTTCTCTCTGCCCCCTTCTCTCTGTTCGCCCCTCTCTGTCCTCTCTTTCTCTACCCCCTCTTTCTCCGTCCCCTCTTTCTCTGTCCCTTTCTCTGTCCCATTCTCTCTCTGACCACCATCTCTCTGTCCCCCTCCCTCTGTCCCCCTCCCTCTGTCCCCCTCCCTCTGTCCCCCCCTCTCTGTCCCCCTCTCACTGTTCCCCTCTCTCTGTCCCCCTCCCTCTGTCCCCCTCCCTCTGTCCCCTTCCCTCTGTCCCCCCTCTCTGTCCCCCTCTCACTGTTCCCCTCTCTCTGTTACCCTCTCTCTGTCCCCCCTCTCTCTGTCCCCCTTCTCACTGTCCCCCATCTCTCTGTCACCTGTCACTCTGTCCACCCTCTCTCTGTTCCCTCTCTGTCGCCCTCTCTCTGTTCCCCGTCTCTCTGTCCCGCTAACTGCCCGTCCTCTCTCTGTCCCAATCTCCCTGTGCCACCACACTCTCTGTCCCCCCTCTCTCTGACCCCTCTCTCTGCCCCCTCTCTCCGTCCCCCACCCTCTGTCCTGCTCTCTCTGTCCCCCCTCTCTCTGTCCCCCTCTCTCTGTCTCTCACTCTCTGTTCCCCTCTCTCTGTTCCCATCTCTGTCGCCCAATCATTCGCCCTCTCTCTGTCCCTCCTTTCTCTGTTCCCCCTCTCTCTCTGTCCCTCCTCTCTCTGTCCCCCTCACTCTCTCACTCTCTCCATGTCCCCCTCTCTCTCTCCCCCACTCTCTACTCTCCTCCTTCTGTCCTCCTCTCTCTGTCCTCCTCTCTCTGTCCCCCTCTCTCTGTCCCCCTCTCTCTGTCCCCCTCTCTCTGTCCCCCACTCTCTGACCCCCTCCCTTTGTCCCCCCTCCCTTTCTCCCCCTCCCTTTGTCCCCCTCCCTCTGTCTCCCCTCAGTCTGTCTCCCCTCAGTCTGTCTCCCCTCACTCTCTCCCCCGTCTCCATGTCGCCCCTCTCTCTGTCCCCCTCGATCTGCCCCCCTCTCTGTCCCCCACTCTCTGTTCCCCTCTTTCTGAACACTTCTCTGTCCCCCTCCCTCTGTCCCCCTCTCTGTCCCCTTCTCTCTGTCCCCTTCCCTCTGTTCCCTTTTCTCTGTCCCCTATTTTTGTCCCCCTCTCTCTGTACCCCCTCTCTGTGTCCCCCTCTCTCTGTCACCCTCTGTCTGTCCTCCTCTCTCTGTTCCCCTCTTTCTCTCCCTCCTCTCTCTGTTCCCCTCACTCTATCTCCATATCTCTGTCCCGCTCTCTCTCTGTTCTCCTGTCTCTGTCTACTTCTCTTTGTCCCCCTCTCTCTGTCTCCTCTCTCTGTTCCCCTCTCGCTGACCCCCTCTCTCTGCCCCATCTCTCTGTTCCCCCCCACTCTGACCCCCTATCTCTGCCCGCCTCTTTCTCTGTCCCTCTCTCTGTCCCCCCTTCTCTCTGTCCCCCTCTCTCTGTCCCCCTCTCTCTGTCCCCCTCTCTCTGTCCCCCTCTCCACGTCCCCCTCTCTCTGTCCCCTTCTCTCTCTTCCCCTCTCTCTGTCTCCCTCTCTCTGTCCCCCTCTCTCTGTCCGTCTAAGTCTTCCTTTCTCTCTCTGTCACCACCCCTCTCTCTGTTCTCTCTCTGTCACCAATCCTCCATCTGCCCCTCTCTCTGTCCCAGTCTCGCTCTGTCCACCCTCCCTGTCCCACTGTCTTCTGTCCCCCCGGCTCTGTCCTCCCTCTCTGTCCCCCCTCCCTCTGTCCCCCCTCTCTCTGTTCCTCTCACTCTATCCCCGTATTTCTGTCCCGTTCTCTCTGTTCTCTTCTCTCTGTCCCTCCACTCTCTCTGTTCCCCCTCTCTCTGACCCCCTCTCTCTGTCCCCCCTCGCTCCGTCCCACCCTCTTTCCCGCTCTCTCTGTCCCCCCCGCTCTCTGTCCCCCTCACTCTCACCCCCTCTCCATGTCCCCCTCTCTCTGTCCACCACTCTCTGTCCCCCTCTCTCTGTCCCCCTCTCTCTGTCCCCCTCTCTCTGTCCCCCTCTCTCTGTCTCCCTCTCTCTCTGTCCTCCTCTCTCTGTCCCCCTCTCTCTGTCCCCCTCTCTCTATCTCTCACTCTCTGTTCCCCTCTCTCTGTTCCCCTCTCTGTCGCCCAATCATTCGCCCTCTCTCTGTCCCCCTCTCTCTCTGTCCCCCTCTCTCTCTGTCCCCCTCTCTCTCTGTCCCTTCTCTCTCTGTCCCCCTCACTCTCTCCCCCCTCTCCAAGTCCCCCCTCTCTGTCCCCCAATCTCTGCTCCCCTCCCTCTGTCCTCCTCTCTCTGTCTCCCTCTCTCTGTCCCCCTCCCTCTGTCCCCCTCCCTCTGTCACCCTCCCTCTGTCCACATCTCTCTGTCCCCCTCACTCTGTCTCCCCTCACTCTGTCTCCCCTCACTCTCTCCCCCGTCTCCATGTCCCCTCTCTCTGTCACCCTCCCTCTGTCCCCATCTCTCTGTCCCCCTCACTCTGTCTCCCCTCACTCAGTCTCCCCTCACTCTCTCCCCCGTCTCCATGTCCCCTCTCTCTGTCCTCCTCTCTCTGCCCCCCTCTCTCTCTGTCCCCCTCTCTCTGTCCCCTTCTCACTGTCCCCTTCCCTCTGTTCCCTTTTATTTATCCCCTCTCTTTGTCCCACTCTCTCTGTTCCCCCTCTCCGTGTCCCCCTCTCTCGGTCACCCTCTCTCTGTCGCTCCTCTCTCTGTTCCCCTCACTCTATCTCCATATCTCTGTCCCCCTCTCTCTGGTCTCCTCTCTCTGTCTCCTTCTCCCTGTTTCCTTCTCTCTGTCTCCTTCTCTTTGTCCCCCTCTCTCTGTCCCCCTCTCTCTGTTCCCCTCTCTCTCCCCCCCTCTCCATGTCCCCCCTCTCTGTCCCCCTCTCTGTGTACTCCGTTTTCTGTTCCCCTCACTCTGTTCCCCTCTCTGTCGCTCTCCCTCTTGCCCTCTCTCTGTCCCTCTCTCTCTGTCCCCCTCTCTCTGTGCCCCCCTCTCTGTTCCCCTCTCTCTGTCCCCACTCTCTCTGTCCCCACTCTCTCTGACCCCACTCTGTCCCCTCTCTGTTCCCCACTCTCTGTCCCCACTCTTTCTGACCCCACTCTCACTGTCCACCCTCTCTCTGTCCCCTCTCTGTCGCCCCTCTCTCTGTCCGTCTAAGTCTGCGTTCCTCTCTCTGTCACCCCCCTCTCTCCCCCCTCCCTCTGCCCCTCCCTCTGTCCCACTCTCGCTCTGTCCACCCTCCCTGTCCCACTGTCTTCTGTCCCCCCGGCTCTGTCCTCCCTCTTTGTCCCCCCTCCCTCCGTCACCCTCTCTCTGTCCCTCCTCTCTCTATCTCCATATCTGTCCCGCTCTCTCTGTTCTCCTCTCTGTCTCATTCTCCCTGTTCCCTTCTCTCTGTCTCCGTCTCTTTGTCCCCCTCTTTCTGCCCCCCCTTTCTCTGTTCCCTTCTCTCCGGCCCCCTCTCTCTGTCCCCTTCTCCATGTCCCCCTCTCTCTGTCTCTTTCTCTCTGTTCCCCTCTCTCTGTCACCCTCTTTCTGTTCCTCTCTCTCTGTCCCCGTCTCTCAGTTCCAATTCCTGTTCCCTTCTCTCTGCTCCCCTCTCTATTTTCCCCTCTCTCTGTGCCCTTCTTTCTTTTCCCTTCTCTCTGCCCCCCTCTATCTCTGATCCACTCTCTCTGCCCCATCTCGCTGTCCCCCATCTCTTTATCCTCCTCTCTCTGTCTCCCTCTCCCAGTCGCCCCTCTCTTTATCCCCCTCTCTTTGTCCCCACTCTCTCTGTTTCCCTTTCTCTGACCCCTCTCCTTGTCCCCCTCTCTCAGTCCATCCTCACTCTGTCCCCCTCTGTCTGTCCCCTTCTTTCTGTTCCCCTCACTCTATCCGCGTATCTCTGTCCCGCTCTCTATGTTCCCGTCTGTCTGTCCCACCATCGCTCTGTCCACCCTCCCTGACCCCTTGCTTCTGTCCCCCCTCTCTCTGTCCCCCTCTCTCTGTTCCCCTCTCTCTGTTCCCCTCTCTCTAACCCCTCTCTCTATCCCCCTCTCTCTGTCCCACCTCTCTCTGTCCCCCTGCTCACTGTCCCCCGTCTCTCTCTCCCCCGTCTCTGTGTCCACCCTCTCTCTTTCCTTTCTCTGTCCCCCTCTCTCTGTCCCCCTCTCTCCGTCCCCCAAACTCTGACCCCCTCACTCTGTCGCCCGCTCTCTGTTCCCCTCACTCTGTCGCCCTCTCTCTGTTCCCCCTCTCTCTGTCCCCCTTCTCTCTGACCCCGTCTCTCTCTCTCTCCCTCTCGATGTCCCCCCTCTCTCGGTTCCCCTCTCATTATCCCCCTCTCTCTGTTCCGACTCTCTCTGTCCCCTTCTCTCTGTATTCCCGCTCTCTGTCCCCCTCTCTCTGTCCCTCCTCTCTTTCTGTCCCCCTCTCTCTGTCCCATTATCTCTGTTCCCCTCACTCTATCCCCGTATCTCTGTCCCGCGCTCTCTGTCCCCTCTCTCGCTGTCCGCCCTCTCTCTGTCCCCTTATCTCTGTTCCCCTCACTCTATCTCCGTATCTCTGTCCTGCTCTCTCTGTACTCCTCTCTCTGTCTCCTTCTCATTGTCCCCCGTCACTGTCCTTCCTCTCTCTCAGTTCCCCTCTCTCTGACCCCCCACTCTCTGTCCCCCAGTTCACTGTTGCCCTCTCTCTGTCCCCCTCTCTCTGTTCCACACTCTGTGTCCACCCACTCTCTGTCCCCCTCTCCACGTCCCCCCCTCTGTCCCCTTCTCTCTGTTCCCCTCACTCTATCCCCTTCTCTCTGTCCCCCTCCCGCTGTCCGCCTCTCTCTGTCCCCTTCTCTCTGTTCCCTTCTCTCCGTTCCCCTCTCTCTATCCCCGCTTTCTCGTTCCTCCTCTCTCTGTCCCCCTCTCTCTGTCCCCCTCTCTCTGTCCCCTTCTCTCTGTCCCCCTCTATCTCTGATCCCCTCTCTCTGCCCCAATCTCTCTATCCACCATCTCTTTGTCCCCCTCTCTCTGTACCCACTCTCTCTGTCCCCTCACTCTGTCCCCTCTGAGTGTCCATCCTCACTCTTTCCCCCTCTCTCTGTTCGCTCTCTCTCCCCCTTCTCTCTGTTCCCCTCACTCTATCCCCGTATCTCTGTCCCGCTCTCTCTGTTCCCCTCTCTGTGACCCCCTCTGTCTGTCCCACTCTCGCTCTGTCCACACTCCCTGACCCCTTGCTTCTGTCACGCTTCGATCTGTGTCCCCTCGCTCTGTCCCCCTCTCTGCCCCCCTCTCTCTGTCCCCCTCTCTCTGTCCCCCCTCACTCTGTCGTCCTCTCTCTGCCCCCTCTCTCTGTGCCCCCCAACTCTGTTCCCCTCTCTCTGGCCCCCCTCTCTCTGACCCCTTCTCACTGTCCCCCGTCTCTCTGTCCCCTCTCTGTCGCCCGCTCTCTGCCCCCCCTTTCTCTGTCCCCCTCCCTCTGTACCCCCTCTCTCCGTCCCCCACACTCTGTTCCCCTCACTCTGTCGCCCTCTCTCTGTCCCCCTCTCTCTGTCCCCCTCTCTCTGTCCCTCTCTCTCTCTGTCCCCCTCTCTCAGTTCCCCCTCTCTCTGTCCCTCTCTCTCTATCCCCCCTCTCTCTGTCCCTCTCTCTCTGTCCCCCTCTCTCTGTTCCCCTCTCTCTGTCCCCGTTCTCACTGTCCCTCGTCTCTCTGTCCACACTCTCTCTGTCCCCTCTCTGTCGCCCTCTCTCTGTCCCCCTTTTCTCTGTCCTCCTCCCTCTGTACCCCCTCTCTCCGCCCCCACCCTCTGTTCCCCTCACTCTGACGCCCTCTCTCTGTCCCTCTCTCTCTGTCCCCCCCTCTCCGTTCACCTCTCTCTGTACCCCCTCTCTCTGTCTCCCCCTCTGTCCCCCTTTCTCTATCACCCCTCTCTCTGTCCCCCCTCACTCTGTCCCCCTCCTCTCTGACCCCGTCTCTTTCTCTCCCCTCTCCATGTACCCCCTCTCTCTGATCCCCTCTTTTTATCCCCCCTCTCTGTCCATCCTCTGTCTATCCCCCCCTCTGTCCCCCCTCTCTCTGTCCCACTCACTCTGTCCCCCTCTCTCTGTCACCTTCACTCTGTCCCCCTCTCTCTGTCCCCCTCTCTCTGTACCACCTTTCTGTCCCTCCTCTCTCTGTCCCTCCTCTCTCTGTCCCTCCTCTCTCTGTCCCTCCTCTCTCTCTGTCCCCCTCTCTCTGTTTCCCTCTCTGTCACCCTCACTATGTCCCCCACACTCTCTGTTCGCCCACCTCTCTGCAG
>NW_026867806.1:1111323-1155954 GCF_020745735.1 Hemiscyllium ocellatum
AAGGGGGGTAATGGGGGCACAGGGGGGACAGAGAGACGGGGAACGGAGAGTGGTTAAGAGAGAGGGAAAACAGAGAGCGGGGGTCACGGAAGGACATGGACGGGGGTACAGATACACGGGAGACCGAGGGAGGTCAGACAGAGAGGTGGGATGGAGAGAGGGGACAGAGAGACATGGGGACAGAGAGAGAGAGGGGGCAGAGAGGGAGCAGTGACAGAGAGAGGGGTGTGGACAGAGGGGGGACAGAGGAAGGGGGGACAGATAGAAGGGGGCAGAGAGAAGGGGACAGACAGAGCGGGAGAGAGAGAGGGGCACAGAGAGAGAGGTACAGTAAAAGTGGGACAGAGAGAGGGGTTCAGGGAGAGTGAGTACAGATGGAGGGGGATAGAGAGATTGGGCACGGAGAGAGGTGTCCAGAGCGGAGGGGGGAACAGAGAGTGGGTGCAGAGTGCGCGGGAACAGAGAGAGGGGTGACAGAGTGAGAGAGGACAGACAAAGAGGGGGACAGAGAGAAGGGGGGACAGAGAGAGGGTGACAGAGAGAGGGTGACAGAGACGAGGGGGACAGAGGGGTGGGTACAGAGAGAGGGGGACAGAGAGAGAGAAGGGACAGAGAGAGAGGGTGACAGAGAGAGGGTGGCAGAGAGAGGGACAGAGAGAGAGGGCGGACAGAGAGAGGGGGTACAGAGGGAGGGGGACAGAGAGAGGGGGACAGAGAACCCGAGGCGCAGAGAGGGGGTGGGACAGAGAGAGTGGGGGAAGAGAAAGGGGGACAGAAGTGGGGACAGAGAGAAGGGGTCTGAGAAGGTGCGACAGAGAGAAGGGGACAGAGAGGGGACAGAGCGAGGGGGGACAGAGAGAGGGGGAATGGGGGCAGAGAGAGAGGGACAGAGAGAGGAGGTCAGAAAGTGAGGAGAGAGACAGAGAGAGGGGTACATAGAGAGCGGCAACAGAGAGAATGGGGACAGAGAGAGAGGGATAGAGAGAGGGGCGACAGAGACTGGGGGACAGATGGGGGGTACAGAGAGGGGGCAGATAGGTTGGGACAGGGGTAGATAGAGGGGGTAATGGGGGCACAGAGGGGACAGAGAGAGGGGGTACGGACAGCGGGGAGAAGGAGAGAGGGAGCAGAGAGAGGGGGAAAGGGAGAGGGGTGGGCAGAGAGAGTGGCGACAGAGAGAGAGGGCGGACAGAGGGAAGGGGTGCAGAGAGACGGGGACAGAGAGAGGGGGACATGGAGAGGAGGGACATAGAGGGGGGCATAGAGGGGGTACATAGAGGGTGGGACAGTGGGCGGACAGAGAGAGGGGGACAGAAAGAGGGCGGACAGAGAGAGGTGGGGACAGACAGAGGGTGACAGAGACGGCGACAGAGAGGGGGTTCAGAGAGAGGGGGACAGAGAGAAGGGGCAGACAGAGGGGGGACAGAGAGACAGGTGTCAGAAGTGGGGCAGAGAGAAGGGGAACAGAGAGAGGGGGGACAGGGAGAGAGGGCGGACAGAGAGAGTGGGTCGGAGAGAGGGGTACAGAGAGACGGGACAGAGAGAGGGTGGACGGAGAAGGGGGACATAGAGAGGGGGAAGACGGAGAGAGGTTGGACAGAGAGGGGCGACAGAGAGGGGAGGACAGAGTGCGGAGAGTGAGGGGGACAGAGAGGGATAGAGAGAGAGGGACGGAGAGAGGAGGAACAAAGAGAAGGGGAACAGAGAGAGGGTGGACAGAGGGAGGGGGATAGAGAGCGGGGAACAGAGAGGGGGGACAGGGAGAGGGGGACAGACAGACGTGCGGACAGAGAGAGTGGTATCAGAGAGAGGGGGGACTGAGAGTTGGGGATAGAGAGAGGCGGGATAGAGAGAGGGGAACAGAGAGAGCGGGACAGAGAGGGGGGACAGAGAGAGGGGGATAGAGAGAGGGGGACAGAGGGAGGGGGGATCGAGAGGGAGTGGGCAGAGAAATGGGGACATAGAGTGGGGGACACAGAGAGGGGGAACAGAGACAGGGGGTAAGAGAGACGGGGTTAAAGGGGTCAGAGAGAGGGATTCAGGGAGAGTGGGAATAGAGAGAGGGGGTAGAGTAAGGGGGCACGGAGAGGGGGGTAGAGAGAGGAGGAGGAAACCTAGAGCGGGGACAGAGAGAGCAGGGACAGAGAGGGGTGACAGAGAGTAGGGGACAGAGGGAAGGGGACAGAGAGAAGGTGTCAGAAAGAGGGGGACAGAGAGAGGGGGCAGAGTGAAAGGGACAGAGAAAAAGAGACATATAGAGAGGGACAGAGAGAGGGGGGGACAGAGAGAGTGGGGACAGAGAGAGGGTTGTCAGAGAGAGGGAGACAGAGAGAGGGGACAGAGAGAGAGGGGGACAGAGAGATAGGGAGAGAGGGGGGACAGAGAGAGAGGGGGACAAGAGAGGGGGACAGAGAGTAGGGGACAGAGAGAGAGGGGACAGAGAGGGGGGACAGAGAGAGGGGGCCAGAGAGAGGGGAACAGAGAGAGGGGAACAGAGAGAGGGGGAGAGAGAGGGGGACAGAGAGAGGGGGACAGAGAGAAGGGGACAAAGAGAGGGGGGGGGCAGAGAGAGGGGTGACAGAGAGGGGTGACAGAGAGTAGGGGACAGAGGGAAGGGGACAGAGAGAAGGGGACAGAGAGAGGGGAACAGAGAGAGGGGACAGAGAGAGAGGGGAACAGAGAGAAGGGGACAAAGAGAGGGGGGCAGAGAGAGGGGTGACAGAGAGAGGGGGACAGAGAGATGGTGGTCAGAGAGAATGGGACAGAGAAGGGGACAAAGAAAGAGAGGACAGAGAGGGGCGAACAGGGAGAGGGGGCAGAGAGAAGGGGACAGAGACAGGGGAACAGAGAGAGGGGAACAGAGAGAGGGGAACAGAGAGAGGGCGACAGAGAGAGGGTGGATAGAGAGAGGGGAACAGAGAGGTGGGGGCAGAGAGAGGGTGGCAGAGGGAGGTGGCACAGAGAGATGGGGACAGAGATGGGAGACAGAGATGGGAGACAGAGAGATGGGGACCGAGAGAGGGGTCGTAGGAGGGCAGAGAGAGGGGTTCAGGGAGAGGCGGCCTCTTTCTCTGTCCCCCTCTCTCTGTCCCCACTCTCTCTGTCCAACCCTCTCCCTTTCCCCCTCTCTCTGCCCCCTCCCATTATCCCCCCTCTCTCCGTACCTCCCCTCTGACCCCCATCCGCCCCCCCCTCTCTCTCCGAGCTCTCTCTGTCTCCCGTGTCTCTGTACCTCCCTCTATGTCCCGCTGTGACACCCGCTCTCTGTTTTCCATCTCTCTTAACCACTCTCTGTTCCCCCCGTGCCCCCATTCCCCCATCTGTCTCCCCCATCCCCCACACTGTCCCCCCTCTCTGACCCCCATCCCTCCCTCTGCCCCGCTCTCTGTCACCCCTCCCTCTGCCATCCCTCTCTCTGTTACCCCTCCCTCTGTCACCCCCTCTCTCTGTCACCCCTCTCTCTGTCCCACTGTCTGTCCCCCTGACTCTGTCCCTGTCTCTCTGTTCCCTTCTCTCTGTTTCCGCTCTCTCTGTATGCCTCTCACTCTTCCCCCTCTGTCTCTCGCCTCTCTTTCTGTCCCCGTCTCTCCGTCCCCCCTCTCTCTGTCCCCCTCTCTCTCTGTTCACGCTCTCTCTGTCTGCCCTCTCCCTGCCACCGTCTTTGTCCCCCTCTCTCTGTCCCTCTCTCTCTGTCCCTCCCCCACTCTGTCCCCCACTCTCTGACCCCCTCAACTGTCCCTCTCTCTGTCCCCCACTCTCAGTCACCCACCTCTCACTGCCTCCCCTCTGTGTCTCTCTCTGTACCCATTCTCTTTTCCCCTGTACTATCTGGACACACCACTCTGTGTCCACTCTCTCTACCTCCCTCTCTCTGTACCCACTCTCCCTGAACCGCTCCCTGTGTTCCCCTCTTACTGTACCCCTCTCTCTGTCCCCCTCTCTCTGACCCCTCTCTCTTTGTCCCCCTCTCTCTATTCCCGTCTCTCTGTCCCTCTCTATATGTCCCTTTCTCTCTGTACCCCCCCTCTAAACCCCCAATCTCCTTACCACCTCTATCTGTCCCCCAAGACAGAGAGGGGAGACAGTGAGAAGGGGACAGAGGGACAGGACAGAGAGAAGGGGACAAAGAGGGGGAAAGAGAAAGGGGTGACAGAGAGAGGGGACACAGAGAGAGGAGACACAGAGAGAGAGGGGGACAGAGAGAGAGGGAGACAGCGAGAGGTGGGACAGAGAGAGGGGACACAGAGAGAGAGGGGGGACAGAGAGAGAGGGAGACAGCGAGAGGTGGGACAGAGAGAGGGGACACAGAGAGAGGGGACACAGAGAGAGGGGGGACAGAGAGAGGGGGGACAGTGAGAGGGGAGTCAGAGAGAGAAGGGGCAAAGAGAGAAGGGGACAGACAAAGAGGGGACAGAGAGAGAGGGGACAGAGAGAGAGGGGACAGAGAGAGGGGAAGAGAGAGAGGGGGGCAGAGAGAGGGGGACAGAGAGAGGGGAGACAGAGTGGGAGACAGAGATGGGAAACAGAGAGACTGGGGACTGAGAGAGGGGTCATAGGAGGGCAGAGAGAGGGGGACAGAGAGAGGGGGAACAAAGAGGAGGGGGGGCAGAGAGAAGTGGGGACAGAGATCAGGGAGACAGAGCGAGAGGGAACACAGAGAGGGCAGACAGAGGGGGGACAGAGAGAAGGGGACAGTGAGGGGGGGACAAAGAGAGGGGGAACAGAGAGGGGGGAACAGAGAGGGTGGGACAGAGAGGGAGGACAGAGAGGGGGGACAGAGAGAGGGTGACAGAGAGGGTGGAACAGAGAGGGAGGTCAGAGAGAGGAGACAGAGGTGGGAGGGGGCGGACAGAGAGGGGGGGACAGAGAGAGGGGGACCGTAAAAGGGGGACAGAGAGAGTGGGGATAGAGAGACGGGGACAGTAAGAGGAGGACAGAGAGAGGGGGGATAGAGAGTGGGGGACAGAGAGAGGTGGACAGAGCAGTCGGGTGATAGAAAGGAGGCACAGAGAGAGGGCCAGAGAGAGGGGGACAGAGAGAGGGGGAATTGGGAGAGAGGGTGGACACGGGGGTACTGAGAGGGGGACAGAGAGAGGGGTGTCAGAGAGAGGGGAGAACAGAGAGAGGGGGAACAAAGAGGAAGGGGGACAGAGAGAAGGGGTGGACAGAGATCAGGGAGACAGAGCAAGGGGGCACAGAGAGAAGGAAGCCAGAAGGGGGACAGTGAGAAGGGAACAGTGAGGGGGGTCAAAGAGAGGACGGACAGAGAGAGGGGGGTACAGAGAGAGAGGTCAGAGAGAGGGGGGCACAGAGAGGGGGACAGTAAGAGGGGGACAAAGAGAGTGGGGATAGAGAGAGAGGGACAGTAAGAGGAGGACAGAGAGAGGGGGACCAGAGAGAGGGGCACAGAGAGAGGGGCACAGAGAGAGGGGCACAGCGTGGGAGACAGAGATGGGAGACAGATAGAAAGGGGACTGAGAGAGGGGTCATAGGGGGGCAGAGAGAGGGGTTCAGGGAGAGGGGGACAGTGAGAGGGGGAACAGAGAGAGAGGGGGAACAAAGAGGAAGGGGGACAGAGAGAAGTGGGGACAGAGATCAGGGAGACAGAGCGAGGGGGTACAGAGAGAGGGCAGATAGAGGAGGTACAGAGAGAAGGGAACAGTGAGGGGGACAAAGAGAGGATGGACAGAGAGGGTGGACAGAGAGAGGGGGGACAGAGAGGGGGGAGAGAGAGAGGGGGGACAGAGAGAGTGGGAAACAGAGAGGGGGGACAGAGAGGGTGGACAGAGAGAGGGGGGACAGAGAGAGTGGGAAACAGAGAGGGGGAACAGAGAGGGTGGGACAGAGAGGGGGGAGAGAGAGAGGGGGAAACAGAGAGGGGGAACAGAGAGGGTGGGACAGAGAGGGGGGAGAGAGAGAGGGTGGACAGAAAGGGGGGACAGAGACGGTGGGACAGGGCGTGGGGTCAGAGAGAGGAGACAGATGGAGGGAGAGGGCGGACAGAGAGAGGAGGACAGAGAGGGGGGACCGAGAGAGGGGACAGAAAGAGGGGAGACAGAGAGAGGGGAACAGAGAGAGGGGGATAGAGATAGGGGGACAGTAAAAGGGGGACAGAGAGAGTGGGGACAGACAGAGGTGGACAGAGCGAGCGGGAGATAGAAGGGAGGCACAGAGAAGGGGAACAGAGAGAGGGGGACAGAGAGATGGGTTTAGGGAGAGAGGGTGGACAGGAGGGGGTACAGAGAGAGGGACAGAGTGAGGGGGACAGAGAGATTGTGACAGAGAGAGGGGGACAGAAATGGGGGGACAGGGAGAGAGGGTGGACAGAGAGAGGCTACAGAGAGAGAGGGACCGAGAGGAGGGGACAGAGAGGGTGAGATAGAGAGGGGGGCACAGAGAGTGAGGGCGGACAGAGAGGGGGGGACAGTGAGAAGGGGACAAATGGGGGACAGAGAGAAGGGGTCGGGGGGACAGAGAGAGGGGGAACAGAGAGGGACGACAGAGAGAGGGGGGACAGAGAGAGGGGGGACAGAGATAGGGGGGACAGAGAGAGGGGGGACAGAGAGAGGGGGGACAGAGAGAGGGGGACAGAGAGAGGGGGACAGAGATAGGGGGACAGGGAGAGAGGGGGGACAGAGAGAGGGGGAACAGAGAGAGGGGGACAAAGAAAGGGAGACAGAGAGAGGGGGACAGAAAGAGGGGGATTGAGAGACGTGGGGATGGAGAGAGGGGATGGGGGGATCGGAGTGGGGGGCAGAGAGTGGGGGACAGAGAGTGGGTGGCAGAGAGAGGGGGACAGAGAGTGGTTAAGAGAGATGGAAAACAGTGCGGGGGACACGGGGGGAAATAGAGGTGGTACAGAGACATGGGGGACAGAGAGAGGTGGTAAGGAGAGAGGGGGATCAGAGAGGGGGGACAGAGAGATGTGGTCACAGAGAGGAGGACAGAGAGAGGGGGGACAAAGAGAGGGGTCAGAAAGAGGGGGACAGCGTGAGGGGGACAGAGAGAGGGGGAATAGATAGAGGGGACGGAGAGGACGGACAGAGGTGGGGGACAGAGAGGGGGGGACAGGGAGAGGTGGACAGAGAAATGGGGTCACAGAGAGGAGGACAGAGAGTGGGGGGGAAAGAGAAGGGGATAGAGAGAGGTGGACAGAAAGAGGTGGACAGAGAGAGGGGAACAGAGAGAGGGGATGGAGAGGGCGGACAGAGTTGGGGACAGAGAGAGTGGGGACAGAGAGAGGGGATCAGAGTGGAGGGCAGAGAGTGGGGGACAGAGAGGGGGTAAGAGAGATGGAAAACAGAGAGCGGGCGACACGGGAGGGTGGGGGACATAGAGGGGGTACAGAGACTCAGGGGACAGAGAGAGGTGGTCAGGAGAGAGGGGGGTCAGAGAGAGGGGGGAATGGAGCGAGGGGTGGACAGAAAGTGGGGGAACCGGGGGCAGAGAGAAGGGGAAAGCGAGAGAGGGACAGCGAGAGAGGGGTGACAGAGAGTGGGGGTCAGAGAGTGGGGGACAAGGTGGGGGGACAGACCGGGAGACAGAGGTGGAAACAGGGGGGACAGAGAGAGGGACAGGGAGAGGTGGTGACAGAGGGAGGGAGAAGAGAGAGGTGGAATGTGAGAGGGGTGGGCAGAGAAAGGGGGACACAGAGAAGAGGACAGAGAGAGGGGGATAGAAAGAGGTTGACAGAGAGGGGGACAGAGGGCGGGACAGAGAGAGAGGGCGGTCAGAGAGAGGAGGGACAGAGAGGGGCAGACAGAGAGAGGGGGTACAGAGACGGGGGACGGAGAGGGCGGTCAGAGGTGGGGGACAGAGAGAGGGGTGACAGGGAGAGAAGATGGACAGAGTGGGGGACAGAGAGAGAGAGGGCGGACAGAGAGAGGAGGGACAGAGAGGGGGGACGGAGAGGGCGGTCAGAGGTGGGGGACAGAGAGACGGGTGACAGGGAGAGAAGATGGACAGAGTGGGGGACAGAGAGAGAGAGGGCGGACAGAGAAGGAGGACAGTGAGAAGGGGACAGAGGGGGAGGAGAGACTGAGGGGGGACAGAGAGAGGGGGACAGAGAGACGTGGGGACAGAGAGAGGGGATGGGAGTGGAGGGTAGAGAGTGGGGACAGAGAGTGGGGACAGAGAGAGGGGGACAGAGAGAGGGTAAGAGAGATGGAAAACAGAGCGGGGGACACGGGCGGGTGGGGGACATAGAGGGGGTACAGAGACTCAGGGGACAGATAGAGGTGGTAAGGAGAGAGGGGGTCAGAGAGGGGGGGACAAAGAGAGGGGGACAGAGAGAGGGGGAACTGAACTAGGTGTGGACAGAAAGAGGAGTACAGGGGGTCAGAGAAAGGAGGACAGAGAGAGGGGGACAGAGAGAGAGGGGACAGAGAGGGGGACAGAGAGAGGGGTGACAGAGAGAGGGGGACAGAGAGAGAGGGGACAGAGAGGGGGACAGAGAGAGAGGGGACAGAGAGACAGGGGACAGAGAGAGGGGTGACAGAGAGAGGGGTGACAGAGAGAGAGGGGACAGAGAGAGAGGGGACAGAGAGAGGGGTGACAGAGAGAGGGGTGACAGAGAGAGAGGGGGACAGAGAGAGGGGGACAGAGAGAGGGGGACAGAGAGAGAGGGGACAGAGAGGGGGACAGAGAGAGAGGGGACAGAGAGAGGGGACAGAGAGAGGGGTGACAGAGAGAGGGGTGACAGAGAGAGAGGGGACAGAGAGAGAGGGGACAGAGAGAGGGGTGACAGAGAGAGAGGGAGACAGAGAGAGGGGGGAGGGAGAGGGGTGACAGAGAGAGGGGACAGAGAGAGGGGTGACAGAGAGAGTGGTGACAGAGAGAGCGGTGACAGAGAGAGGGGTGACAGAGTTAGCGGTACAGAGAGAGAGCGGGGACAGAGAGAGAGGGGACAGAGAGAGGGGGACAGGGGGACAGAGAGACGGGGACAGAGAGAGAGGAACAGAGAGAGGGGACAGAGAGAGGGGTGACAGAGAGAGGGGTGACAGAGAGAGAGGGGACAGAGAGAGGGGACAGAGAGAGGGGGACAGAGAGAGGGGTGACAGAGAGAGGGGTCACAGAGAGAGAGGGGGACAGAGAGAGGGGGGAGGGAGAGGGGTGACAGAGAGAGAGGGGACAGAGAGAGGGGTGACAGAGAGAGTGGTGACAGAGAGAGCGGTGACAGAGAGAGGGGTGACAGAGTTAGCGGGACAGAGAGAGGGGTGACAGAGAGAGGGGTGACAGAGAGAGGGGTGACAGAGAGAGAGGGGGACAGAGAGGGGGGGACAGAGAGAGGGGTGACAGAGAGAGAGGGGGACAGAGAGAGGGGGACAGAGAGAGAGGGGGACAGAGAGAGGGGTGACAGAGAGAGAGGGGGACAGAGAGAGGAGTGACAGAGAGAGGGGTGACAGAGAGAGGGGACAGAGAGAGGGGTGACAGAGAGAGGGGTGACAGAGGGGGGGGGACAGAGAGAGAGGGGGAGAGAGAGAGGGGTGACAGAGAGAGGGGTGACAGAGAGAGAGGGGACAGAGAGAGGGGTGACAGAGAGAGGGGTGACAGAGAGAGGGGTGACAGAGAGAGGGGACAGAGAGAGCGGTAACAGAGTGAGAGGGACAGAGAGAGGGCGACAGTAAGAGGGGGACAGTAAGAGGGGAACAGAGAGATTGGCCCCAGAAAGAGCGGGACAGAGTGAGCAGAGGCTGGAGAGGGGACACAGAGAGGGGGAACAGAGACAGGGGGTCAGAGAGACAGGATTAAAGGGGTCAGAGAGAGGGATTCAGGGAGAGTGGGGATAGAGAGAGGGGGTAGAGAAAAGGGGCACGGAGAGGGGGGTAGAGAGAGGAGGAGGAACATAGAGCAGGTACAGAGAGAGCAGGGATAGAGAGGGGTGACAGAGAGTAGGGGACAGAGGGAAGGGGACAGAGAGAAGGTGTCAGAAAGAGGGGGACAGAGAGATGGGGCAGAGTGAAAGGGACAGAGAAAAAGAGACATATAGAGAGGGACAGAGAGAGGGGGGGACAGAGAGAGGGGGATCAGAGAGAGTGGGGACAGAGAGGGGGGGACAGAGAGAGGGGTGACAGAGAGAGGGGAGACAGAGAGAGGGGGGGACAGAGAGAGGGGGATCAGAGAGAGTGGGGACAGAGAGGGGGGGACAGAGAGAGGGGTGACAGAGAGATGGTGGTCAGAGAGAGAATGGGACAGAGAAGGGGACAGAGAAAGAGGGGGGAGAGAAAGAGAGGACAGAGAGGGGCGAACAGAGAGAAGGGGACAGAGACAGGGGAGCAGAGAGAGGGGGACAGAGAGAGTGTGACAGAGAGGGGGTGGATAGAGAAAGGGGGCACAGAGAGGGGGAGATAGAGAGAGGGGAGACAGCGAGAGGGGGAACAGAGAGAGGGGTACAGAGAGAGGGGTACCGAGAGTGGGGGGACAGAGAGAGAGGGACAGTGAGTGGGGGGACAGAGAGAGAGAGGGGACAGCGAAAGAGGGACAGAACAGAGAAAGGGGACAGAGAAAGGGGACAGAGAAAGGGGACAGAGAGAGAGGGGGCAGAGAGAGGGGGCAGAGAGAGGGAGGACAGAGAGAGGGGGGACAGAGAGTATAGACCAGGAGGACCCGAGAGCTGCTGTCCTGTCAGAGAGAGAGGCCTGGTGGGTCACACACCTCAGGGGAGGGTCGAGGTTGAGAATCAGGGGCCTTCATGGTAATTTCAGACATGATAGAGATTGAACCAACAGTGTTGGCATCACGAGCCAGTTAGCTGAGGTAACTGACCCCCCTTTGCAGCCGAGGGATTCAATCCCTTGAACAGAGCAAGCTGGAGAATTCAACACTAAAACCAATCTGTACGGACCCGCTGGAGACCTGAAACATCAATACAGAGATTGCTGAAGAAGCTCAGCATGTCCGGCAGCATCTCTGATGGGAGAGGGAGAAAGAGACAGACAGAGTTCACCTTTCAATCCAGTGATTTCTGCGGGAAAGCTCCTTCAGAACAGACCGTTTTGAGGAAGGGTCACTTGAAATGTGAATTGTTCCTCTCTCTCCTCACCGTTGTTACTGAATATCCCCAGCCATCTGTTTGCTTGAGAATTTGATCTGACCTGATCCAAGCGTCACTGAGTCATTCAGTCTGTGCTCAATGCCCTGAGGCTGCTTCTGCTGAAAGTTGACAAACAGGTTTAAAGCTTTATAAGGTGTTGTATTCGGAGGGCGGGCTACATGGGAGAACAGATACAGAACACAGGCACTTCACAAAGATCCTTATCAATGTAACTTTGTGATGTTAATTCAGAAGGAACAGCTCAGAGCTAACATTTCAGTTAATCAGCCAAGGGGAGTGTATATGTCATTGCAAAGACTTGTTGTAAAGAATATACAGAACTGAACTTTAGTGACTGTGTTTGTACGGAGAGTTTTTTTTGTGAATAAAGTCTCTTTTTGAAATTGATATAAATATTTTTTCAAGGGGGATCAAGCATCTTGAGCTGGTGGAGGCATTGCCCTTATCTATAATCTTTCTTAAATACACACTAGACAAGTTAGATACTCCCCGGGTATACACATCAAACGGTCATCGACGGGGAGGAGATGGTGGGATTGTCAGGGGGGCTCAGTGTTGCCTCACCCCACCCGGGTTCGATTCCAGCCTCGGGCGACTGTCTGTGTGGAGTTGGCACATTCTCCCCGTGTCACTGTCCAAAGATGTGCAGGCTAGGTGGATTAGCCAGAGGAATGAAGGGTTCCTGGGATGGGGCGGGGGGTAGGGGGATGCGGTGGGGGGGGGGGGGAATAGGATGCTCTGACGAGGGTCAGTGTGAACCTGATGGGCCGAATGATCAATCCAGAGACTCAAATAATGTTCTGGGCCGTGGGGGGAGGCTGTGGGTCATCGCAGTGAGAACAGGTTTGGGAATGATCACGGTCCAAGGGGGTAACAGGTTTACTTTCTGAGATGTTGAGGGTATGATGTTTTCTCGAGGTGCTCTGGGGATAAACTTACTGAGGGGATGGTTTCTAAGGTATTGAGGGAGCACTATCTGTCAGTACAGGGTGCAGAGGGTCGCAAGGTACAGATACACTTCATAGAACATAGAACATAGAACAGTACAGCACAGAACAGGCCCTTCAGCCCACGATGTTGTGCTGAGCATTGATCCTCATTTAAGGTAAACCTAATGTACGGACCCTCAAATGTCTGTGACCATATACATATCCAGCAGTCTCTTAAATGTTCCCACTTCGCTTCCACAACTGCTGCTGGCAACGCATTCCATGCTCGCAGAACTCTCTGTGTAAAGAACCCACCTCTGACATCCCCTCTATACTTTCCTCCAACCAGCTTAAAACTATGACCCCTCGTGTTAGCCATTTCTGCACTGTGATATAGTCTCTGGCTATCGACTCTATCTATGCCTCTCATTATCTTGTATAACTCAATTAGGTCCCCTCACTTTCTTCTTTTTTCCAATGAAAAAAGTCCAAGCTCAGTCAACCTCTCTTCGTTAGATAAGCCACCTATTCCAGGCAGCATCCTGGTAAACCTCCTCTGAACCCTCTCCAAAGCATCCACATCTTTCCTATAATAGGGTGACCAGAACTGGACACAGTATTCCAAGTGCGTTCGAACCAAAGTTTTATAGAGCTGCAACAAGATCTCACGGCTCTTAAACTCAATCCCCCTGTTAATGAAAGCCAAAACACGAAATGCTTTCTTCACAACCCTGCCCACCTGGGTGGCCATTTTAAGGGATCTATGTACCTGCACACCAAGATCTCTCTGTTCCTTCGCACTGCCTTAATCCTGTACTCAGCTTTCAAATTCGACTTTCCAAAATGCATCACCTCACATTTATCCAGGTTGAACACCATCTGCCACCTCTCAGCCCATCTCTGCATCCTGTCAATGTCCCGCTGCAGCCTACAACACCCCTCTACACTGTCAACGACACCTCCAACCTTTGTGTTGTCTGCAAACTTGCTGACCCATCCTTCAATCCCCTCATCCAAGTCATTAATCAAAGTCAAAAAAAGAGTAGAGGCCCAAGGACAGAGCCCACCACTCACCACTGACTTCCAGGCAGAATACTTTCCTTCCACTACCACTCGCCGTCTTCTGTCGACCGGCTAATTCTGTATCCAGACAGTTACATTTCCCTGTATCCCATTCCTCCTGACCTTCTGAATGAGCCTACCATGGGGAACCTTATCAAATGCCTTATTGAAGTCCAGATACACAGCATCCAACGCTCGACCCTCATCAACTTGTCTAGTAACATCCTCAAAGAACTCAATAAGATTTGTGAGGCATGACCTGCCCCTCACAAAGCCGTGCTGACTGCATTTAATCAAACCACGCTCTTCCAGAGGGTCATAAATCCTATCCCTCAGAATCCTTTCTAACACCTTGCAGACGACAGACGTGAGACTGACTGGTCTGTAATTGCTGGGGATTTCCCTATTTCCTTTGTTGAAGAGAGGAATTACATTTGCCTCCCTCCAGTCCTCAGGTACGACTCCAGTGGAGAGCGAGGATGCAAAGATCTTCGCAAGCGGCGAAGCCGTCACATTTCTCTCTTCCTAAAGCAGCCGAGGACAAATCTGGTCTGGCCCTGGAGACTTGTCAATCTTAACATTCGTCAAAAATTTCAGCACATCAGCTTCCTCAATCTCTATCTGATCCAGCATGCTTACCTGCTCCTCAATGGTTTCATTCACTACAAGGTCCTTTTCTTTAGTAAAGACAGAAGCAAAAAACCCATTTAGGGCTCCCCGTACCCCCTCAGACTCTACACACAAGTTCCCTATGCTATCCCTGATCGGTTCTCCTCCTTATTTGATCATTCTCTTATTCCTCACATACGTGTAAAATGCCTTTGGATTCTCCCTAATCCTTCCTGCCAAGCCTTTCTCGTGCTCCCTCCTGGCTCTCCTCAGACCATTTTTGAGCTCCTTCCCCGCCTGCCTGTAATCCTCTAGAGCTGAGCAAGACCTTAGCTTCCTCCACCTTACGTAAGTGGCCTTCTTTATTTTGACGAGAAGCTCCTCCGCTCTCGTCATCCAAGGTTCCTTTATCTTACCCCTTCTTGCCTATCTCAGAGGAACATATTTATGCATCAGTCGCAACAACTGTTCCTTAAACCGTCTCCACATGTCTATAGTGCCCTTTCTATGGAACAATTGCTCCCAGTCCATGCTTCCTAACCCACGTCTGATAGTATCATAGTATCCTTTTCCCCAATTAAATACCCTCCCATTGTACATGCTTCTCTCCTTCTCCATAGCTATGTACAATGCGAGGCAGTTGTGGTCACTATCACCAAAATGCTCTCCCACCACAAGATCTGACACCTGCCCAGGCTCATTGCCGAGCACCAAATCCCCTCTCCCCTCGTCGGCCCACCAATGGCCTCTCCCCGCGTCGGCCGCTTTAATGTACTGAGTTAGGAAACCCTCCTGAACACACCTTACAAAAAGAGCTCCATCCAAACCATCTGCTCGAAGGACGTTCCAATCAATATTGGGAAAGTTAAAGTCACCCATTACAACAACCGTACTCCATTCACACTTTTCCAAAATCTGCCGATCTATGCTTTCCTCAGTCTCCCTGCTGCTGTTTGGGGGGGGCCCAATGAGGTAACTGCTCCCTTACCGTTCCTAATTTCCACCCATACTGACTCAGTAGGCAGACCCTCCTCGACAATAGTAACTTCTGTAGCTGTGATACCCTCTCTGATTTCCTTTCTGAAATCCCTGTATGTGGTGTCCCTCAAGGGTTGGCCAGCACGGTGGCTCAGTGGTGAGCACTGCTGCCTCACAGCACCAGGGACCAAGGTTCGATTCCAGCCACGGGCAACTGTCTGTGTGGAGTTTGCACATCCTCCCTGTGTCTGCGTGGGTTTCCTCCGGGTGCTCCGGTTTCTTCCCACAGACCAAAGATGTGCAGGTTAGGTGAAATGGCCATGCTAAATTGCCTGTCATGTTAGGTGCATTAATCAGGGGTAAATGTAGGGGAATGTGTCTGGGTGGGTTCCTCTTCGGAGGGTCAGTGTGGACATGTTGGGCTGAAGGGACTGTTTCCACACTGTAGGGAATCTAAGGATCTATCCTTGGCCCCTCCTTTTTCTCACCTACACACTGCCAGGAGGTGATATCGTCCAAAAGCACCGTGTTAGGTTTCACATGTACACTGACAATGCCCAGCTCTCCCTCCCCATCATCCCTCTCCATTATTCCACTGTTATTCAGTTATCAAACTGCTGACCACATTCCCACTACTCGATTGGCTGCATTTTCTCCAATGAAACATTGTAATGGTTAAACCCGTTGCCTTCAGATGCTATTAGAAATTACTTTCCCTTACTGCTGAGCCCCTCCCTCTCGCTGGGTGCAGTCTGAGGTAGAACTACACTCTTTACAACATTGCTGTTATATCTGTAACCCCAAGGTGACCTTCTGATCAGATTCTACACAATAACAAACACCAGGAATTCCAATCTTTAAAATGTTGCTTGTCTCCACCTCACCCCAGTCCCATTGCTACTGAAACCCCTTACCCGTGTCGGTGTTGCCTTAAACTTGATGAATCTGAAACAGAGCCCTTGATTCCTTGACTGACCCAGAATCTGCTGGCTTTCTGTGTTTCCTGCACAATGACCCCCCTGGTCCCTTTGTGGTGCAGCTTTCTACAGTTCCCACCATGTCAATAGCACTCTGTTCTCTTACTATCCCCTCCAAAATGACCAACTTCCCATTTTCCCAAATTATACTCCATCTGGCAACTTGTTGCCCCCTTCTCCTGTGCATCTCTCACACTTACCAATCCTCTTAGAACTTTACAGTTATGCCTTTTCTGACAGATTCCACCCAATTCTTCTAAACGTTAACTGGTTGTCCTGGGCAGTGGGAAGCGTGCAGTGTTGCTCTATGGGAGGACTAGGAGGAGCTTGCTGCCCATTGGTCAGAATGGAGGCCACTTGCCCATCGAGCTGCATGAGCCTTTCACCCCCATGTCTTATTGATGAGGCACAGCGGCAGCACAGAAGTTAAAAAAGAAGCAGCAAATCCTGCTCTCCACATCTCACTGACTCTTGGAACATTCTGTCCCATGTGTCAAAGATCTGCCCTGTTCAGTCACATGAAGTCCCAAGTTGGAAACTCCTAGAAACCCACATAGATTTCCCCCTGAACTGACTGCTGCCCTCCACAAGGGGTAATGTGTCCAGTCATCCTGGGCCAGGAGGAGGGGGTGGTGCGAGTTTCTAACCTGAACTGACAGTGATGGATTTTATAAACTTGTATTACAGGATATTACAGGTGGACATTCAGATGGGAATCTCAGTAACTGTAATGCCAAACCCTGACAGAATTACTGCATTCATCAGGAGCTGGATATTCACATTGTGTGTGAGGATTGTGTTCCAGCTCATTCCCATTTACTGCATAAAAGTTCTCCTTTGAATCATCCCATTCTCTCAATAGATCTTCCCAAACATTCAATGTGTGTCCTGTAATCCTTGTATAATGAGCCGATGGGTGAAAGGTTTATTATTATAACCTGTAACATTTCTAAACCCCTCTGTCACAGTGCAGCCACAATTTCCTCTGCTACAAGGAGAACAACCTCTGTTTCCCCAAACCCCTGATTCCCCAATGTCTGTTTGCTCTCTATAAGGTACACATCAGGATTGTGTTGGAACATTCTCCACTTGCCTGCATCAGTGCAGCCCCCAACAATATTAAAGGCAGTGAACATCCTCCAGGACAAGGCACTGTGCCTGAGTGGTGTCCCATCCCCCACCTTCAGCATTCCCTCTCCCCACCCCCGGGGTACAGTGGCATCACTGTGTAAAAGGGAAAGGCAGCATTGTCCTCCCAGACCATAGGGCTGCTCTCTCATTAGGGCGAGATGGCTGGTGGTGGGTTTAACCTGAAGGTTACCACAGCCCAGGCAAGGGGAGAGGGAGAGAAGGAGAGTCCATCTATTGTAGATGGATATTCTCTAAGTATTAAAAACACCAATATCATAAAAATGAATAGTGTAAAAAAAATCCAAAACACACTACTAAAATCCCCCATTCCTTGTACCATCCTGGTAAATCTCCTGTGCCCCCTCTCGGGGACCCTGCCATCCTTCCCAATGTGTGGGTGATCTCTGGTTTGCACAGACCCAGCTGCTCTGTGTTCCTGTGGGTGATGGCATCATCGAGCACCAGTTGCACTAAACCTCACTGTCTGTCAGCGTGGGAGACACAGAAATCCCGAAAATATTTGGGATGTATTTAGGTGCACGCTTGCGATGCCATGATAGATGATGCGAATGACTGTGTATTGGAAAATGGATTAGGATAGTTCGGTGATAGTTTTCTTTACTGAAATAGACTCAATGGCCCACAGAGCCTTTTTGTGCTGTAAACCTCGAGACAATTAATATAGCGATATGACAGGCCACATGGCTTGGAAAGGGTGGACACTAGGAAATTGTTTCTGTTAGGCGAGAAGACGAGGACCCGTGGACACAGCCTTAGAATTAGAGGGGGTCAATTCAGAACAGAAATGCGGAGACATTTCTTCAGCCAGACAGAGGTGGGCCTGTGGAATTCATTGCCGTGGAGTGCCCAGCCTGACCCTCACTACCACCCACACACCGCCCCCAGCCTGACCCTCACTGCCGTCCACTCACCGCCCCAGCCTGACCCTCACTACCACCCACACACCGCACCCAGCCTGACCCCCACCGCCACCCACACACCGCACCCAGCCTGACCCCCACCGCCACCCACACACCGCACCCAGCCTGACCCTCACTACCACCCACACACCGCACCCAGCCTGACCTCTCACTACCACCCACACAGAGACTTTTTCCCAGGGCAGAAATTGTGAACACGAGGGGTCATAGTTTTAAGCTGGTTGGAGGAAAGTATAGAGGGGATGTCAGAGGCTGATTCTTTACACAGAGTTGTGAGAGCATGGGATGCATTGCTAGCAGCAGTTGTGGAAGCGAGGTCATTGGGGATATTTAAGAGACTGCTGGATATGCATATGGTCACAGACATTTGAGGGTTTGTACATTAGGTTTACGTTCCATAAGGATCAATGGTCGGCACAACATCGTGGGCTGAAGGGCCTGTTCTGTGCTGTACTGTCCTATGTTCTATGAAGTGTATCTGTACCTTTCGACCATCTGCACCCTGTACTGACAGATAGTGCTCCCTCAATACCTTAGAAACCATCCCCCAGTATGTTTATCCCCAGAACACCTCGTAAACCTGTTTGTCAACTTTCAGCAGAAGCAGCCTCAGGGCATTGAGCACAGACTGAATGACTCAGTGACGCTTGGATCAGGTCAGATCAAATTCTCAAGCAAACAGATGGCTGGGGATATTCAGTAACAACGGTGAGGAGAGAGAGGAACAATTCACATTTCAAGGGACCCTTCCTCAAAACGGTCTGTTCTGAAGGAGCTTTCCCGCAGAAATCACTGGATTGAAAGGTGAACTCTGTCTCTGTCTCTTTCTCCCTCTCCCATCAGAGATGCTGCCGTACATGCTTAGCTTCTTCAGCAATCTCTGTATTGATGTTTCAGGTCTCCAGCGGGTCCGTACAGATTGGTTTTAGTGTTGAATTCTCAAGCTTGCTCTGTTCAAGGGATTGAATCCCCCCTGCTACAAAGGGGAGTCAGTTACCTCAGCTAACTGGTTCGTGATGCCAACACTGTCCGCTCAATCTCTATCATGTCTGAAATTACCATGAAGGCCCCAACTTCTCAACCTCGCCCCTCACCTGAGGTGTGTGACCCACCAGGCCCCTCTCTCTGACAGGACAGCAGCTCTCGGGTCCTCCTGGTCTATACTAACTTCCCAACTTTAAAAAGGCACTCCAGGAAGAGAGCTCTTTACATGGTTCAGGTCAAAATCCTGGAGCTCCCTCCCTGACATCACTGTGGGACACCCAAGGACTGCAGTAAGGAGAGTACAGCTCACCCCCACCTTCCAGGTAACTATTAGAGGGGGTGGGAATCACATGCAAGCCCCATTTGAAAATAAGTTTATTACAGGGTGACGGTGGATGGTCACTAAGACTGTTCCTTTACCTGTGCTGCAATCAGCATAACGATGAAGCAAAGGGTGGGTTGAAGATGACATTGATAGCCTTTTGTAGGTTGGTGTTTATTGGAGTTTGTATCGGCAATATGAATGTTTGAGCACTTATTCAAGGGCATGCAGGTAGCTGCCAGAGGAAGTGATGGGGGTTGGACCGATGGTGACATTTAAAAGCCATCAGGATGAGTATGTGAATAAGAAGGGTTTAGAGGGATATCAGCCAAGTGCTAGCAAATGGAACGAAATGAGATGAGAATATCTGGTTGGTATGGTCACGTTGGACAGGAAGGACTGTTTCCAAGCTGTGTATCTCTGTGACTCTGTGCCTCTGAATAGTCTATTACAGAGAGTTTCAGACAGGGCTTGGTTTGTGTGTCTCGCTCATGCTTCCTCAGAATCTGCAAACCCTATGACTCTAAATTTCCACAACACTACATGAAATAGAAAAAAGAGGGTCAGTGCTGAGGGAGTGCTGCACTGTCAGAGGGTCAGTACTGAGGGAGTGCTGCACTGTCGGAGGGTCAACAATGAGGCAGTGCTGCACTGTCGGAGGGTCAGCACTGAGGGAGTGCTGTACTGTCAGAGGGTCAGTACTGAGGGAGCATGCACTATCCAAAGTTCAGTACTGAGGGAGAGCTGCACTGTCAGAGGTATTTTCATGAGATTGGGCCACACTGTCGGAGGGTCAGTACAGGGTCACTTCCGCACTGTCAGAGAGTCAGTGTGGAGGGAGTGCAGCATTGTCAGAGGATCAGTGTGGAGGGAGTGCAGCATTGTCAGAGGATCAGTGTGGAGGGAGTGCAGCATTGTCAGAGGGTCAGTATGGAGGGAGTGCAGCATTGTCAGAGAGTCAGGACGGGGGATTGTTATGCAGTGAGAGAGTCAGTAATGATGAAGTGCGCGCTCTCTGAGGGTCAGTGCTAATGGATGGCCATGCTGTCAGAGTGTCGCACTGTGAGAGGGTTACTACTGATGGAGCGCTACACTCTGAGGTGGTTAGTACTGAGTGATCACCGCGCTGTGAGGGGGTCAGTACTGATGGAGCGCCACACTATGTGTCGGACAGTCAGTACTGAGTAATTGCCGCTTTGCCAGAGGGTCAGTACTGAGAGGGTGATGGACTGTCAAAGGGTCATTACTGAGGGAGCGCTACACGGTCAGTGTGTCAGTTCTGAGGGAGTGTTGTTTCAGAGGGTCAGTACTGAGGCAGTGCTGCACTGTCAGAGGGTCAGTGTGGAGGGAGTGCAGCATTGTCAGACGGTCAGTGTGGAGGGAGTGCAGCATTGTCAGAGTGTCAGTGTGGCGGGAGTGCAACATTGTCAGAGGATCAGTGTGGCGGGAGTGCAGCATTGTCAGAGGGTCAGTGTGGAGGGAGTGGGGCATTGTCAGAGGGTCAGTGTGGAGGGAATGCAGCATTGTCAGGGGGTCAGTGTGGAGGGAGTGCAACATTGTCAGAGGATCAGTGTGGAGGGAGTGCAGCATTGTCAGAGGGTCAGTGTGGAGGGAGTGCAAAATTTTCAGAGGATCAGTGTGGAGGGAGTGCAACATTGTCAGACGGTCAGTGTGGAGGGAGTGCAGCATTGTCAGAGGATCAGTGTGGAGGGAGTGCAGCATTGTCAGAGGGTCAGTGTGGAGGGAGTGCAGCATTGTCAGAGGGTCAGTGTGGAGGGAGTGCAGCATTGTCAGAGGGTCAGTGTGGAGGGAGCGCAGCATTGTCAGTGTATCAGTACTGAGGGAGTGCTGCACTGTCAGAGGGTCAGTCCGGAGAGAGTGCTGCACTGTCAGAGGGTCAGTCCGGAGAGAGTGCTGCACTGTCAGAGGGTCAGTCCGGAGAGAGTGCTGCACTGTCAGAGGGTCAGTCCGGAGAGAGTGCTGCACTGTCAGAGGGTCAGTCCGGAGAGAGTGCTGCACTGTCAGAGGGTCAGTCCGGAGGGAGTGCAGCATTGTCAGAGGGTCAGTGTGGAGAGAGTGCAGCATTGTCAGAGGGTCAGTGTGGAGGGAGTGCAGCATTGTCAGAGGGTCAGTGTGGAGGGAATGCAGCATTGTCAGAGGGTCAGTGTGGAGGGAGTGCAGCACTGTCCGAGGGTCAGTGTGGAGGAGTGCAGCATTGTCAGTGTATCAGTACTGAGGGAGTGCAGCATTGTCAGAGAGTCAGGACGAGGGGATTGCTATGCAGTGAGAGAGTCAGTAATGATGAAGTGAGCACTCTCTGAGGGTCAGTGCTAATGGATGGCCATGCTGTCAGAGTGTCGCACTGTGAGAGGGTTACTACTGAGGGAGCGCCACCCTCTGAGGTGGTTAGTACTGAGTGATCACCGCGCTGTGAGGGGGTCAGTACTGATGGAGCGCCACACTATGTGTCGGACAGTCAGTACTGAGTGATTGCCGCATTGCCAGAGGGTGAGTACTGAGAGGGTGATGGACAGTCAAAGGGTCATTACTGAGGGAGCGCTACACGGTCAGTGTGTCAGTTCTGAGGGAGTGTTGTTTCAGAGGGTCAGTACTGAGGGAGGGCTGCACTGTCAGAGTGTCAGTGTGGAGGGAGTGCAGCATTGTCAGAGGGTGTGGAAGGAGTGCTGCACTGTCAGAGGATCAGTGTGGAGGGAGTGCAGCATTGTCAGAGGATCAGTACTGAGGCAGTGCTGCACTGTCAGAGAGTCAGTGTGGAGGGAGTGCAGCATTGTCAGACGTTCAGTGTGGAGGGAGTGCTGCAGTGTCAGAGGATCAGTACTGAGGGAGTGCTGCACTGTGAGAGGGTCAGTACAGAGAAAGTGCTACACTATCAAACGGTCAGTACTGTGAGAGAGTCAGTATTGAGGGAATGCTGCACTGCAAGAGGATCAGTCCAGAGAGTGCTACACTCAGAGGGTCAGTACTGAGGGAGTGCTGGACTGTCAGAGGGTCAATATGGAGGGATTGCACCATTGTCAGAGGATCAGTGTGGAGGGAGTGCAGCATTGTCAGAGGGTCAGTGTGGAGGGAGTGCAGCATTGTCAGTGGGTCAGTACTGAGGGCGTGCTGCACTGTCAGTGGGTCAGTACTGAGGGAGTGCTGCACTGTCAGTGGGTCAGTACTGAGGGAGTGCTGCACTGTCAGTGGGTCAGTACTGAGGGAGTGCTGCACTGTCAGCGCATCAGGCTGGGGGATACCTGCATTGTAAGAGAGTCAGTACTGAGTGAGTGCCACACTGTCAGATGGGCTGAATGGCCTAATTTCTGCTCCCATGTCTTGTGGTCTACGAGGAATATCTGGAATTGTTCAGTACATTTCTGCTTCTGCGTCCTACAGACCCTGCTCAGCAATGATTCCCGTGTCCAGATTCCAGAGACTGTGTTCAAACAGACCGTCTTCATTTGGTTTTTGAACTTGAAGAGGTTACATCCTCTTTTCCCAGGGTTGGAGGGTTCGTTTCACGGGACTGACCTGCCAGCTCAAAGGGATATTTTCATGCTGCAGGGCTGAGGTTTATTCCTCAGCTTCCGTGTGCAAATCCCAAATGGATCCCATTGCCCCACACTCAGCACAGTCGTGTGTTCCTTATTTCTGAGCTTCCCAATGCTCATCCACTTCCAGACTGACATCCACACTCCTCCAAATCGTATCGCAGGGTAGTTGTCTGGGAGAGAGGAGGGCTAAGAGGGGAAATAAAAACCTGAAAGTTCCTTACAGTGACATTAAGGATGAATTGATAATGAGAGAAAGAGTAGGCTGTGGAAGACAGTGAGAGTCTGTGCATGGACCCAGAGGGTGTAGTGAATGGATGCATTTTGTCAGTGCTCACTGGGACAGGGTTGATAATAAATCGTGGAAATGCTCTGTGATACAATTAAATGAGTAAACATATATAGAGAGAGATGGTTCTAAGTGGTCTGGCCTTCTTACAACCCAATAAATCTCCAAAGACGGTGGAAATGTATCTCAGTTTACCGAATGAGGTGATGGAGGAAGTAGCAGGTACACTAGCAAACATTTCCAAATCCCCTCTGGCCACAGGAGAGGTGTCTGCAGACTGACCATGTGGTACTGTTATTCAAGAAGGAGCATGGGGTATACCAGACAGCTCCAGGCCAGTCAGGCTAATATCGTGGGTGGGACGTCTGTTGGAAGCAATTTTGGGAGATAGAATTAATCAGCATTTAAAGAGACTGGAGTTCAGGAAGAACAGTCAGAATGGTTCTGTTAAGGGGAGGTCAGGTCTGACCAATGGGATTGCACTGTTTAAGGAGGTGACCAGGTGTGTAAATAAGGGCAATACTTTCCTGTCGCCTGCTTGGAGGTTAGTGAGGCTTTTATCAGGATCCATACCGGAAACTGACAGTGAACACAAAAACTCAAGATCCAAGGAATTTGGCGCAGAATGCTGAGTGACAGGAAGCAGACAGTGACGGCCCAATGAGAAATCTCTGTCCGTTCATGTCTCACTGTTGGGGTCTTGCTGATGTGGCTGATAGAAAAGATTTAGGTTTGAATGGTGGATGGTTAATCATTGGGCTCATGAATGATATGAAGATTGGTTGGGTGATAAATACTGAGGAGGATAGCCTTAGGTTACAGAAGGATGGAGATGGCCTTGTCAGATGGACTGATCAGTGACAACGGGTGAGGGGCCTGAAGACTGGAGGGTGGTTAATGATGGGCCATTATTGAAGTAAGGCTGCAAGGAACAGCCATTGTACTATGGAGCTGTGAGCCTGATGGCAGTGGGGGGTCAGCTGTTGGAGGGCATTCTGAGAGACAACTTACATACATTTGGAAAAGCAAGAATTGATTAGGGATAGTCAGCTTGGCTTTGTTTGTGGAAATGATGTGTCCAACTTGATGGAGCTTTTGAAGGGATGACCAAGGAGACAGATGAGAAGGTTTCACATGGGAGACTGCTTAGTGAAAGGTTAGATGGCATGACATCCAGGGAGAGAGGACAGCACGGTGCCTCAGTGGTTTGATTTTAACTCCTGGTGACAGTTTGTATGGAGTTTACACATTCTCTCTGTACCTGTACGCGTTTACACCGGGTGCTTCAGTTTCCTCCCACAGCCCAAAGATGCCATGGGAAATGCAGCATTACAGGGATAGAGTAGAGGATGTGAGTCTGGGTGGGATGCTGTTCAGACAATCAGTGTGGGGCCAATGGACAGAATGGCTTGCTTCTACACTGTAGGAATTCTAAAATTAATCCAGAGAGATAAGTCATGTTCCGGTGATCTGGGCTCCAGTCTTGGACAGGGGTGGATGTGGGCCCTTACCGTCTGAAGTGGTTTGAACACAGTCTGAGTGGGGAGCTGGGCTGAGACCTGAAGTGTTGAGGGTGTGAATGCTTTGTGGAGCTACTGTCTGAGGGACTTTGGGGATTAAACCCAACAAAGTGGTGCTTTCTTAGATATTGGTGGGGGTATTTTCTGAGGTACTGAGGGAGCACTTTCTGAGGTACTGAAGGAGCACTGTCTGAGGTACTGAGGGAGCACTGTCTGAGTTATTGAGGGAGCACTTTCAGAGGTATTGAGGGAGAAATATCTGAGGTATTGAGGGAGGACTTTCTGAGATATTGAGGGAGCACTGTCTGAGGTATTAAGGGTGTAATATCTGAGTTATTAAGGGAGAACTATCTGAGGTATTGAGCGAGCACTTTCTCAGGTACTGAGGGAGCACTGTCTGAGGTTTTGAGGGAGCACTATGTGAGGTATTGAGGGAGAACTACGTGGGTATTGAGGAAGCACGTTCTGAGGTATTGAGGGAGCATTATCTGAGGTATTGAGGGAAAACTATCTGAGTTATTGAGGGAGAACAATCTGAGGTATTGAGGGAGCAATTTCTGAGGTACTGAGGGAGCACGTTCTGAGGTATTGAGGGAGCACTTACTTAGATATTGATGGAGCACTGTCTGAGATATTGAGGGAGAACTTTCTTAGACATGGAGGGAGCACTTTCTGAGGTAATGAGGGAGCAATTTCAGAGGTATAGAGGGACCACTATCTGAAGTATTGAGGGAGCACTTTCAGAGGTATTGAGGGAGCACTTTTTGATGTACTGAGGGAGCACTTTCTGAGGTATTGGGGAGCACTGTCTGAGGTATTGAGGGAGAACTATCTGAGGTACTGAGGGAGCACTATCTGGCGGTACAGAGTGCCAAGGATAGAAAGGAACAGATGCAATTCCCTGATCATTTCCTCAGGGCTCTCTGGTGTTGTAACTTGAAATGGAAGCCACTCCCCATTTCAGAAGATTCAGATCATTTTAAACAATCAGTGAAAAATAACAGCAGAATGTGTCTGAAACATGGTTTGGAGGAAAACGTTCATCAATCTATTGTTACTTGTTGCTTGGAGACTTTTAAGAAATGCAGGCACCCAAACAGACTAATGCTGTCGATGCAAGAGGTGGGGAAAGATCCAACAAGTCTCTGTAGCTGCTGTCTGTCTCCGTGGAGCAGTCACCATGTGAGATCAGGGTTCAGTCCTCAGAGAAATCATTTCTTTATCAATACCTCAACCATGCCTTTACAGCTGTGTGTATGACAGAGAAACAGAGAGAGAGAGAGAGAGAGAGAGAGAGACTGCCCGTGGTTGTGTGTGTGAAAGAGTGGAAGCATGTGTATTTCTGTGTGTCTGTATATGTTTGATTAGATTAGACTTAGATTAGACTTACAGTGTGGAAACAGGCCCTTCGGCCCAACAAGTCCACACCGACCCGCCGAAGCGCAACCCACCCATACCCCTTACCTAACACTATGGGCAATTTAGCATGGCCAATTCACCTGACCCGCACATCTTTGGACTGTGGGAGGAAACCGGAGCACCCGGAGGAAACCCACGCAGACACAGGGAGAATGTGCAAACTCCACACAGTCAGTCACCTGAGGTGGGAATTGAACCCAGGTACCCTGGCGCTGTGAGGCAGCAGTGCTAACCACTGTGTCACCGTGCGTGAGAGAGAAAGTGCATGTTCATGTGAGAGTGTGTGGCTGTGTGTGTTTTTGAGGGTGTGTGTGTCTCTGTGTGCATGTGTGTGAGTGAGAGTGTGTATGAGAGAGTGTTTATGTGTGTGAGGGAGAGTGTATCTGTGTGTATGTGTGTGTGAGAGTGTGTCTGTGTATGTGAGTCTGTGTGTCTATGTGTGTATGTATCTGTGTGTCTATGTGTGTGTATGAGAGTGTATCTTGTGTGAGAAAGAGTGCGTATGTGTGTGAGAGAGTGTGTGTGCATGTGTGTGAGAGAGTGAGTGTGTCTGTGTGTGTGGGAGAGTGTGTGTGCCAGTGTGTGTGAGAGAGAGTGTGTCTATGTGTATTTGAGGGAGCATGTGTCTGCGTGTGTATGTGTGTGAGAGAGAGAGTGTAACTGTGTGTTTATGTGTGTGTGTGAGAGAGCGTCTGTGTGTGAGAGAGATTGTGTGTCAGTGTATATGTGTGAGAGAGAGAATGTGTGTGTCCATGTGTGTGTGTGAGAGAGTGTGTCTATGTGTATTTGAGGGAGCGTGTGTCTACGTGTGTACGTATGTGAGAGAGAGAGTGTAACTGTGTTTTTATGTGTGTGTATGAGAGAGAGAGAGTGTGTCCATGTGTGTGTGTGAGAGAGTGTGTCTATATGTGTTTGAGGGAGCGTGTGTCTGCGTGTGCATGTGTGTATGAGAGAGAGTAACTGTGCATTTATGTGTGTGTGTGACAGAGAGCGTCTGAGTGTGTGAGCGAGTGTGTGTCAGTGTGTGTGCGTGTGAGAGTGTGTGTGTTTGTTTGAGGGATCGTGTGTCTGTGAGTCTGTCTGTGTGTATGTGTGTGAGAGAGAATGTCTGTGTGTGAGAGACAGATAGTATGTGTGCGTGTGAGAGAGAGTGTCTGTGAGTGTGTGAGAGACAGAGTGTATGTGTGTGTGAGTGTGTGTGTGTCTGTGTGAGAGAGAGTGTGTGTCTGTGTGTGCGTGAGAGAGTGTGCCTGTGTGTGTGTGTGTGTGTGTGTGTATGTGTGTGTGTGTGTGTGTATGTAAACTAGCCAATCTTATCAGGTGCCCATGAATATAAAACCCAGCTGCTGTTTCAGGTGAATTGGTCCGTGTGTCTCCAAAAACACGAAGGCTGCAAGAGTGACTTAACTGGGGGAAAGAGAGTGCTGTTCATTCCAGTGGGGATTCATCCAGTAAACCTTCCCCACACACTAACATCCCTCTGGCAATGCAGTGACTAGTCCTGCACACAGTGCTCCAGGTACAAACCAATGTAATGTCACCATAGTCTTACCAGACCATGGGACAGCTCCTCATTACAGAGCGGTGTCTGGTGGTGTTTTATTCAGAGGGTCACCATATCCCAGCTGAGGGGGGAGGGAGGGAAGGAGAGTCCTTCACAGTAACTCTAGCTAGTGTGGTAAGCTAACCGCCCAGCCAACTGAGCTAAACGACCTCACTCCAGGGGCAGGCCCTGTATAACCCAATCATTGCCAGCCTGCACCTCAATAGGAGCCAGGAGCAAGGCCATTCGGCCCCCACCCTAACCCAGAAGGGAGAGCACGGGAAGTTGATGAAGGAAACAAGCCCCTCCCATGTGGCCTTCTGAAATGGATCTGGAGGACATGGCAGACCTGGCCTGCTGTTTGCTTCCCCGGGATTGGCCTGCTCCACTTTATAGTGAGAGACTGAGGGGAACCTCGAGGAGATTTCACTTCTCACTGAGAGGCTGCAACTCCAATCCAAACCTGGCTGGTTCCCTCCGAGACTCACAGAAGAGTGCAGCACTCTACAGATCAGGCCCTTGTGGAGTCATAACCTCCAGTGAGGGGGCCAAGAGCTGGGAGATAGCGCTCAGAACATAAGACCACCCGAAATAGGAACAGGAGGAGACCATTCAGCCCCACGAGCGTGCTCTGCTATTCAATGTATGATTCAACATTTGATTCGGGAGCTGAAACCCAGACAGTACAGAGACAGAGAATGCTGCCATGAGGAATCATCAGAGCGCGCGCACACACACACACACACCCACACACACACACACACACACACCCCCACACCCACACACACATACACACATGAATTGTGGGATTCAGGCTGTCTGTGGGAACGGGGAGAGTATAAGGAGCAAAATGCTAGAGAGGGATCTGATCCCACAGATCTCACTGCTTCCCTCTCTCTCTCTGCAGCTCTCATGTTTATTTCTGTGTTCCCAGATCTCTTTCCCACATCTTTCCTTCAATCCCTATCTCTCAACATCCTTCACATCTCTGTCCTGTTTCCATTTCCCAGTAGATTCCCTTCCCCCTTTGTCACCTCACTAGATTTTTCAGGAATGCTTAATCATTCAGTCTTTCACAAAACTAACACCTTGCTCATCTCTCTATGCATCTTTCTCTCAGCTCTGTGGGATCTTGCTATTCCTGTCTGTACATCACTCTAGCCACATCACATCAGCCCCCACCACCACCCCACTCTCTCAGCTCTATCTCTCTGCTGTTGCAACTCCTCTCTCTCTCTGTCCTCTCTCTCTCCCTGGGATTTCTGTCTTGCTGTCTGCCTGAACGTCTCTCCCTGTCTTTCTCTCCCCATTTTTACCTTGTATCTGTCTGACATTGTATTTCTCTTCCTGGGGTTTCTATCCCTCTCTCTCTCTCTGTCTTTCTCTCTTCTGCTCTCTCTCAGTTCTTCTCACTTCCTCTCCCCTACCCTCCCCCCACCCACTGCCTGTCTGTCTTTCTCTTGTTCTCTCCCTCCCTCTCACTGTCTGCCCGTCCATCTTTCTTTCTCTCCTGTAGTTTCTCTCCCTCTTTCTCCCTGGACCCCTCTGCTCTGTCCCAGTGACTGGGGGAAGGGGCATTGGGAAGACTTTCCCTTAGTGCCTGGTCTCTCTCAGGTTTTACCCCCACAGTAGGGGAGGAACAGGAAGTACTTTTCTGAGTGCGTCTGAAATAGAGAAAAAGAGAAAGAGAAAGGGAGAGTGACAAAAAGAGAGAGAGACATGGAGAGAGTGGAGATGGGGAAAGTGGAGCGAGAGAGATCAGCAGTAAGGGTCAAGGAGGTAGAGTGAGAAAAGGACAGAGTGAGAAGACAGGGAGAGAGAGAGAGAGAGTGAGAAGGACATATATGGAGGGAGAAGGACAGTGTGTACGACTGGCGATGGGTTTAGAGTGCGATCCTGCTGTTCATTACAGCAGTCAGTCAAAAGGCGAGTTAGTCTCGACACTGTGTCCTCCAGCCCAGGGGCTGTGAGTCTGCATGGGAAGGGGGAGAGTGGGAGACACGGGGGGAGTGGGCCAGCCAGAGACAGGGGGAGTGTTTGGTGGGGTTTTGGGGTTGGTGAAGAAAGGAGGGGCTGTTGTCAGAGAGAGATGGAGGGAGGGATAGCACGTGATGCAAAGTCTGAGACAGGGTGGAGAAGAGGTCTCCATAAGAAGGATAGTCAATGAGGCCATTCAGGGGCCAATCCTGAGGATCCTGAACAGGACCAGGAACATTTCGTGGGGGAGCGGGGAATGATGGGCAGAAAGGACTCCACGCCTTCTGTAATTCTGGGATTGGGATCTTGCTGTACATTAAAACAGTCACAGGTTAGTCAGTCAACCCAGACTCATTTACCAGTGTGAGAAAGTGAGGACTGCAGCTGTTGGAGAGTCAGAGTTACAAAGTGTGGAGAGTCGATGGGTCAGGCCTGACCTGCTGGGCTTTTCCAGCACCACACTTTTCCACCCATTTCCCTCTGCCCCAGGGAGTGGGGCTCACAGCAGTGTTGGGGGCAGTGAAATGGTTGAGGGTGGCACATTTGGTGAGGTAGGTATTTGGGAGGGAAGGTATTTGGGGAAGGGGATAAATTTGGGAGGACAGTGAAAATGAGGGGCAAATGTTTTTAGGGGGTTCAAAATTATTTCAGGTCTGAAATAAAGAAAAAGAGAAAGGGAGGGTGAGAAGAAGAGAGAGAGAGTGGGAATGGAGAAGGGGGATGAGAGAAAGATGGCGCAGAGACAGACAGTGAGAGGGACGGTGTGAGAGAAAGGCAGATTGAGAGAAAGAGACAGACAGGGAGAGAGAAGAACAAAGAGAGAAGGGGACATCAGACGGAGACAAACAGGCGTTGAAGCGTGGACAGACTGAAGGGGGGACACTCAGTATTCCAGTTGGTTCCAGCTATCTCTCTCTCAATGGGTTTTCACATTCCCTCTCTCCCATGCTCCTGGGGTTTGCTTCAGCTTGTTTCTCTCCCTCTCTCTCTCCCTCTCTCTGGATGGTCAGCCGGTCTCTGTCCCTTGCCATGTTGGTCACCTCAGAAAGCCTCCAGAAAATTCAAGAGATCAGTCTGCAGGTGATCCCTGGTTTTGTTCATTTCTGGATGGTTTCCCAGAACTTTCTCTCGTTCTGGCCAACTCGGAGAATCCGTTAATAGTTTGAAGCATTGCCAATCATTTGGATGGCTTGTTATTGTTAGTTTCTTTGTGTAGCAGGCCCCGGTGCCTTCCTGTCTGGGCCCTCCTTGGTTTGGTGGAGACGTTGTTAGGGCTATGTCTGCCCAGGGGAACTGTTGCCTTTGACATTATGCTGATGGGATAACCATCTGGCTGCTGTCTGGCTTTTGTGAGTTGGGTGTATAACTTGTCCAGTATACCCAGCATCTCTTGGCTGTCTATCTGTGTTTTAGTAAGGAGGCCGCAACATTTCACCCATTCCCCCTCCCCCACCCAGTCTTTTGAATGGCAAGAAGCTTATACAATGAATTACAAACCTCATTTTAAAAGCTGGTTATATTTGTTGTCAGAGTAGCCTGGTGTTTGAGCGAAAGCCGTTTTGTATATTGGTCAAACCCATTGTCATATGGCTGATAAGTGATATCATCGAATCCCTACAGAGCAGAAACAGGCCCTTCAGCCCATCGAGTCCACAATGACCCTCTGAAGAGAATCTAACTCAGATCCATCCCCTGATGATATCCCTGAAACCCTGCATTTCCCATGGCTATTCCTGCTAACCTGAATATCCAGGTGCAGCTCCAGTGGCCTAATGGAAAAGGCACTGGCCTCCTAAGCCAGGGGTTGTGGGTTCAAGTCCCATCTAGGGTGTCTGACTCTTCCTTGTGTGTCCTTAATCTGTTTGGGCGGCACGGTGGCACAGTGGTTAGCACTGCTGCCTCACAGCGCCTGAGACCCAGGTTCAATTCCCGACTCAGGCGACAGACTGTGTGGAGTTTGCACGTTCTCCCCGTGTCTGTGTGGGTTTCCTCCGGGTGCTCCGGTTTCCTCCCACAGTCCAAAGATGTGCAGGTCAGGTGAATTGGCCATGCTAAATTGCCCGTAGTGTTAGGTCAGGGGTAAATGTAGGGGTATGGGTGGGTTGCGCTTCGGCGGGTCGGTGCGGACTGGTTGGGCCGAAGGGCCTGTTTCCACACTGTAAGTAATCTAATCTAAAAATCCCTCGACACTCTGGGCAATCTGTCAAAAATGTACACCATTGAACAGTGGGAGAAAACCGATGCAGATGCAGGGAGAATGTACAAACTTCACACAGACAGTTGCTCAAGAGTGGAATCAAGCCCAGGTCTCTGGCGCTGTGAGGTAACAGTGCTCACCACTGAGTAAGTGTGGCACTCCTAACTGTTTCTACAAAACATATTCCGTTCTGAGAATCTATACAGAATTGGGATGCACAGCCAACATCCAGTGAGCAAAATAAATGCAAGGGAATGAGGCCTGCTGGCTCAAACTCCTGGAATTCCCTCCCTAAGGACATTGTGGGTCCATCACCTGCAATAGTTCAAGGAGGCACCTCACCACCCAAACCAGCTCCCGAGCAGCGACGTACAGGCAGTCAATACTGGGCCCAGCCAGCAACACTCAAACGCTGCAAATGAATGAAATGAAGGTGATTACCCGTGGAGTTCCAGCTCCTGGGGGTGTATCCAGGTATTATTCAGCATGATAGTACCCATGTGTTGCAGCCTGTAACCCTAACCACCGGTATCCCGAGATATATCAAGGTGAGTGCAGTTAGGAGCACAACCGATGTGAGAGGAGCCGAATTCGTTAATGACAGGCGGTGGGAATGCCGTGGTGTGACGTGTTCCTTCACATTGACGTAAGGGTTGTCCCTGTCAATGTTCCCTCTATCTCCACAGCATGTGGGATGGAATCATGATAACCCATCCAAATACCTTTTTTAATATAATTCCAATACTTTCGACTTCAAAGATCTCCATCCTAACTTTGTCACTTCGGATAAGTGGAATCCTTCGTCCCAAGCCCAGGTGTCCCACCGAGAGTGTCCTTACAGCTGTTACTAACCCAGCCCTGGGTGAGCTGCTGTCACTGACAGTGAGAGACGTTGGTGTGGGTCTTCTCCTGGAACAAATATTGACGCTGTTTGTCACTAACCCGGGATGGGACTTTTCTCGAGCAGTGAGGACCGTTGCCTTCATCTCATCACTTTGTTGCCCTCACTGTTGTCCCTCACGGAGGGCTGAATGGCCTGGTGGACAAAGTCACATGGTGATTAATTTAGTTTGTTTGTCAACATCCAGTCCGTGTATGACAGACTGTCGGTCTGTCTCATCCAAAAATGTATCTGAGTTTGAGACAGGATCAGACAGAGAAGACTTTTTGGTGCTGCCCCCCAGCTGGGTGGCTGGAATGGCGGTTGTGTGCTGAGTGAGACCATCAGCTGTCTGACACTGGATAACCACAGGATTCATGGAATCTGAGTTCGGCTGGGGGTCAGGGCTGGGGGCAAAAGTGCAGTTAGCTGGGAGCAAGGCAGTAGCAGTCCCCATCCGTGGGCGGGTGCAGATATATCAGTGTGGGGCTTGTCGTTAGCTCCCTGGGGAGGTAGAATTCCAAAGGCACACACTATCCCATTCTGGAAGGAGGCCTACAGTGTGGAAACAGGCCATTTGGCCCAACAAGTCCACACCGAGCTGCCGAAGAGTAACCCACCCAGAGCCATTCTCCCTACCCAATGTTTATCCTTGACGAATGCACCTAGCACCACAGACAATTTAGCACGACCAATTCATCTGACCTCCGCATTTTTAGATTGTGGGAGGAAACCGGAGCACCCAGAGGAAACCCACACCGACACCGTGAGAATGTGCAAACGCCACACAGACAGTCACCCGAGGCTGGGGTCGAACCCAAGTCCCTGGCGCTGTGAGGCAGCAGTGCCAACCACTGAGCCACCATGCCACACCAACTGAGTTTGTATGTTCTCCCTGTGTCTGCGTGGGTTTCTCTGGGTGCTCCGGTTTTCTCCCACAACCAAAAGATGTGCAGGTTAGGTAAATTGGCCATGCTACATTGCCTATATTGTTCATGGATGTGTAAGTACGTTCCATTAGTCAGGGCCCCCCTTCAGAGGGCCAGTGGACTTGTTGGGCCGAAGGGCCTGTTTCCACAGAGGAGGGATTCTATGATTCTATGACCGCTGAGACCCACCACTAGTCACAGGCATTCAGTCAGACTGTTACCCTCTGCTTCCTCCCATCAAGCCTATTGTGTACCCAGTTTGCCAACATCCCCTGGATTCCATGTGATCTAACCTTCCAGAGCAAGGTACCATGTGGAACCTTATCAAAGGCCTTCCTGAAATCTGCAGAGTCTACATGTACTGACCTCCCCTCGTCAACCTTCCTGATCACTGCATCAAAGAACGCTAACAAATTTGTGAGGCATGGTCTCCCACGCACAAGGCTATGCTGACTACTCCCAATCAAAAGCTATATTTCCAAATGCATATATATCTAATATCTCAGAATCTTCTCAAGTAACTAACTTACCATGGATGTTCGGCTTACTGATTTGTATTTCCCAGGTTTTTCTTTGCAGCCCTTCTCGAATAAGGGCGCAATTGTTGCTTCCCTCCAATCTTCCGGGACCTCACCCGTGCCTAACGGTGATGCAAAAAGATCAGCCAGGGACCCCACAATTTCTTCCCTCGCCTCTTACAGTGTTGTTGGATATATTTGGTTCGGACCAGGAGATTTATCCATCTTCATACATTCTAATGCATTCAACGCATCCTCTCCTGTGGTATGGATTGTTCACAAGAGATCATCACTAACTGCCCCAAGTTCCCAAGCCTTTGTGTCCTTCCCCAAGGTCAACACAGAGGTGAAATAACTCCTGCGATTCTGCACATACATGGCCGCTTTGGTCCTTGAAGGGTCCGAGTCTCTCCCTAGTTATTCTTTTCCCATTAATATACTTCAAGAATCTCTTTGGATTCACCCAAATCTTCTCTGCTAAAGTCATCTGCCGTCCTGATTCCCTTCTTCAGTAAACTCTTGTATCCCCAGGGATTCCCTTGACCCCAGCTGCCTGTACCTGAGCCATGCTTGCTATTTTTCTGTTTAAAGCCTCAATGTCTGTTGTCATCCAGGGTTCCTTATTCCTGCCAACCTTACTCTTCACACTCACAGGAACGGACAGATCTTGAACTGGAGCTATCCCACAGTTAAAGAACTTCCACGTGCAAGAGGTCCCTTTGCCTGCAAACAAACTTCTCAAACCAACCCCTGCAAGCTGCTGTCTAATTCCGTCAGAATGTGCTGTGCCCCAATGTAGATCTAGCACCTGGGGAACATGTTGTTTTACTCCACAATGATTACAATATTAATAGAATTATGGCCACTGGTTCAAAAAGTGCTCCCCCATTGTCTCCTCAACTCCGAACACTCTGGTTGGGTTGTTTCCCTTGTTTATGGAAGTAACTGGACAACACCACCAGCATCTCAAAGTGCACTTGTGACACTTTATCTCTTCTATGTGAATGAATGGGACCCAGCAATCTCCATTTAAACTGGCTCCCATCAAAATTCCCAGGAACAGTACGGCCCAGATTATCAGTGCGCCCAGTTAACTGAAGCAAGGCACAGAAAGGGTTCAAAGTGAATTTCACTGAAACGGTTCTCAAGTAAATATCACAGATTAGTTTGAGAAAGGACTTAGATCTGGAAGAAAGCTTCCTCGAAGTGTCTCCATCTAACCGTTTGGAGATTGACAGCACATCGTGCTCTCTCAATGTTGTCACAGTCAAATACACAAAGGATAGGCTTAAATATTCATATTTCCATCTCACTGACCTGATCTGGGAGAGATGGGTCAGGGAGGCGTAGATTGCTTTGTTGGGTGGGGAACAGTCAGGGAGGGAGAGTGTTGGAAAGACATGAGCCAGGGTGGGGGACTAGCTAAGGAGAGGCAGATTGAAGAGTTGGATGGAGATTAGTCAGGGAGTGGGTGATTTATTGTTGTGCAGGGATCATTCAGGGAGGGGGAGATTGCAGTGTTGGGTGAGGATTAGTCAGGGAGGGGGGTACTGTTGGGTAGGGATCAGTCAGGACGGGGGTGAGCGCAATGTTGGGGAGGATCAGTCAGGGAGGGGGGGAGTGCAGTGTTGTGTAGAGATCAGTCTGGGAGGGTGAGATAACAGTGTTGGGTAGGGATCAGTCAGGGAGGGGGAGATTACAGTGTTGGGTAGGGATCAGTCAGGGAGGAGAAGACTGCAGTATTAGTTAGGGATCAGTCAGGGAGGGGGAGACTGCAGTATTAGTTAGGGATCAGTCAGGGAGGGGGTGATTACAGTGTTGGGTAAGGATCAGTCAGGGAGGGTGAGATTGCAGTGTTGGGTAGGGATCAGTCAGAGAGGGGGAGGACACAGTGTGGGGTAGGGATCAGTCAGGGAGGGGGAGATTGCAGTGTTGGGGAGTTATCAGTCAGGGAGGGGGAGATTGCAGTGTTGGGGAGTTATCAGTCAGGGAGGGGGTGATTGCAGTGTTTGTGAGGGATCAGTCAGGGAGGGGGATATTGCAGTTTTTGGTAAGTATCAGTCAGGGAGGGGGTGAGTGCAGTGTTGGGTAGGAATCGGTCAGGGAGGGGGAGATTGCAGTTTTTGGTAAGTACCAGTCAGTGAGGGGCAGATTGCAGTGTTGGGTAGGGATCAGTCAGGGAGGGGGGATTGTAGTGTTGGGTAGGGATCAGTCAGGGAGGGGGAGATTGTAGTGTTGGGTAGGGATCAGTCAGGGAGGGGGAGATTGCAGTGGTGGGTAGGTATCAGTCAGGGAGGGGGTGATTGCAGTGTTGGGTAGGTAATAAACAGGGAGGGGGTGTGTGCAGTGTTGTGTAGGGATCAGTCAGGGAGGGGGAGATTGCAGTGTTGGTTAGGTCTCAGTCAGGGAGGGGGAGATAGCAGTGTTGGGGAGGGATCAGTCAGGGAGGGGGAGATTGCAGTGTTGGGTAGGGATCAGTCAGGGAGGGGGTGAGTTCAGTGTTGCGTCGGGATCAGTCAGGGAGGGGGAGATTGCAGTGTTGGGTAGGTATCGGTCAGGGAGGGGGAGATTGCAGTGTTGGATAGGGACCAGTCAGGGAGGGGGAGATTGCAGTGTTAGTTAGGGATCAGTCTGGGAGGGGGAGGTTACAGTGTTGGGGAGGATCAGTCAGGGAGGGGGAGATTGCAGTGTTGGGTAGGTATCAGTCAGGGAGGGGGAGATTGCAGTGTTGGGGAGGGATCAGTCAGGGAGGGGGAGATTGTAGTGTTGGGCAGGTATCAGTCAGGGAGGGGGAGATTGCAGTATTAGTTAGGGATCAGTCAGGGAGGGGGTGATTACAGTGTTGGGTAAGGATCAGTCAGGGAGGGTGAGATTGCAGTGTTGGGTAGGGATCAGTCAGAGAGGGGGAGGACACAGTGTGGGGTAGGGATCAGTCAGGGAGGGGGAGATTGCAGTGTTGGGTAGGGATCAGTCAGGGAGGGGGAGATTGCAGTGTTGGGGAGTTATCAGTCAGGGAGGGGGTGATTGCAGTGTTTGTGAGGGATCAGTCAGGGAGGGGGATATTGCAGTTTTTGGTAAGTATCAGTCGGGGGGATGTTACAGTGTTGTGTAGGTATCAGTCAGGAAGGGGGAGATTGCAGTGGTGGGTAGGTATCCATCAGGGAGGGGGAGGTTAGAGTGTTGGGTAGGTATCAGTCGAGGGGGGGGGGGGAGATTGCAGTGTTGGGTAGGGATCAGTCAGAGAGGGGAAGATTGCCGTGTTGGGGAGGATCAGTAAGGGAGGGGGAGATTGCAGTTTTGGGTAGGGATCAGTCAGAGAGGGGCAGATTGCAGTGTTGAGTAGGGATCAGTCAGGTGAGGGGGTGACTGCAGTGTTAGTTAGGGATCAGTCAGGGAGGGGGTGAGTGCAGTGTTAGTTAGGGATTAGTCAGGGTGGGGGAGACTGCAGTGTTAGATAGGGATCAGTCAGGGAGCGGGTGAGTGCAGTGTTGGTTAGGGATCAGTCAGGGAGGGGGAGATTGCAGTGTTGGGTAGGGATCAGTCAGGTTGCGGGTGATTGCAGTGTTGGGTCAGGATCAGTCAGGGGGGAGGTTACAATTATGCGTAGTGATCAGTCAGGGCGGGGGAGATTGCAGTGTTGTGTAGGGATCAAACAGGGAGGGGGAGGTTACAGTGATGTATAGGGATCAGTCAGGGAGGGGGTGAATGCAGTGTTGCGTAGAGGTCAGTCAGGGAGGGTGAGGATACAGTGTTGGGGAGTATCATTCAGGGTGGGGGAGACTGTAGTGTTGCGTCGGGATCAGTCAGCGAGGGGGAGACTGCAGTGTTGCGTAGGGATCACTCAGGGAGGGCCTGAGTGCAGTGTTGGGTAGGGATCAGTCAAGGAAGGGAGATTGTAGTGTTGGGTTGGGATCAGTCAGGGAGGGTGATTGCAGTGTTGGGTAGGTATCAGTCAGGGATTGGGAGATAGCAGTGTTTTGGTAGGGATCAGTCAGGGAGGGGAAGATTGCAGTGTTGGGTAGGGATCAGTCAGGGGGGAGGTTACAGTGTTGTGTAGGGATCAGTCAGGGAGGGGGAGATTACAGTGTTGGGTAGGTATCAGTCAGGGAGGGGGAGATTGCAGTGTTGGGTAAGGATCAGTCAGGGAGGGGGTGAGTCCAGTGTTGTGTAGGGATCAGTTAGGGAGGGGGTGAGTGCAGTGTTGGGTAGGTATCAGTCAGTTAGGGGGGATTTTGCAGTTTTTGGTAAGTATCAGTCAGGGAGGGGATGATTGCAGTGTTGGTTAGGTGTCAGTCAGGGAGGGGGAGATTGCAGTGTTGGGTAGGGATCAGTCAGGGAGTGGGTGATTGTAGTGTTGGGTAGGGATCAGTCAGGGAGGGGTGAGTGCAGTGTTGGGTAGGGATCAGTCAGAGAGTGGGAGATTGCAGTGTTGGTTAGGTATCAGTCAGGGAGGGGGAGATTGCAGTGTTGGGTAGGGATCAGTCAGGGAGGGGGAGGTTGCAGCGTTGGGTAGGGATCAGTCACGGAGGGGGTGAGTTCAGGGTTGCGTAGGGATCAGTCAGGGAGGGGGAGATTGCAGTGTTGGGTAGGTATCAGTCAGGGAGGGGGAGATTGCAGTGTTGGGTAGGTATCAGTCAGGGAGGGGGAGATTGCAGTGTTGGGTAGGGATCAGTCAGGGGGGAGGTTACAGTGTTGTGTAGGTATCAGTCAGGAAGGGGGAGATTGCAGTGTTGGGTAGGTATCAGTCAGGGAGGGGGAGATTGTAGTGTTGTGTAGTGATCAGTCAGGGAGGGGGAGATTGAAGTGTTGGGTCGGGATCAGTCAGGGAGGGGGAGGTTACAGTGTTGGGGAGGATCAGTAAGGGAGGGGGAGATTGCAGATTTGGGTAGGGATCAGTCAGAGAGGGGCAGATTGCTGTGTTGCGTAGGGATCAGTCAGGGAGGGGGTGAGTGCAGTGTTAGTTAGGGATTAGTCGGGGAGGGGGAGACTGCAGTGTTAGTTAGGGATCAGTCAGGGAGGGGGTGAGTGCAGTGTTGGGTAGGGATCAGTCAGGGAGGAGGAGATTGTAGTGTTGGGTAGGGATCAGTCAGGGAGGGGGAGATTGCAGTGTTGTGTAGGGATCAGTCAGGGAGGGGGAGGTTACAGTGATGTGTAGGGATCAGTCAGGGAGGGGGTGCGTGCAGTGTTGCGTAGGGGTCAGTCAGGGAGGGGGAGGATGCAGGGTTGGGGAGGATCATTCAGGGTGGGGGAGACTGTAGTGTTGCGTCGGGATCAGTCAGCGATGGGGAGACTGTATTGTTGCGTAGGGATCATTCAGGGAGGGGCTGAGTGCAGTGTTGGGTAGGGATCATTCAGGGAGGGGGAGATTGCAGTGCTGGGTAGGGATCATTCAGGGAGGGGGTGATTGCAGTGTTGGGTAGGTATCAGTCAGGGATTGGGAGATAGCAGTGTTTTGTTAGGGATCATTCAGGGAGGGGAAGATTGCAGTGTTGGGTAGGGAACAGTCAGCGGGGAGGTTACAGTGTTGGGTAGGTATCAGTCAGGGAGGGGGTGATTGCACTGTTGGTTAGGGATCAGTCAGGGAGGGGGTGAGTCCAGTGTTGTGTAGGGATCAGTCAGGGAGGGGGAGATTGCAGTGTTTGGTAGGGATCAGTCAGGGAGGGGGTGAGTACAGTGTTGGGTAGGGATCAGTCAGGGAGGGGGATATTGCAGTTTTTGGTAAGTATCAGTCAGGGAGGGGGAGATTGCAGTGTTGGGTAGGGATCAGTCAGGGAGTGGGTGATTGTGGTTTTGGGTAGGGATCAGTCAGGGAAGGGGAGATTGTAGTGTTGGGTAGGGATCAGTCAGGGAGGGGAAGATTGCAGTGTTGGGTAGGGATCAGTCAGGGAGGGGGTGAGTGCAGTGTTGGGTAGGTATCAGTCAGGGAGAGGGAGATTGTAGTGTTGGGTAGGTATCAGTCAGGGAGGGGGAGATTGCAGTGTTGAGTAGATATCAGTCAGGGAGGGGGAGATTGCAGTGTTGAGTAGATATTAGTTAGGGAGGGGGAGATTTTTTTGTTGTGCAGGGACTGAGGGAAATGCTGAGGGCAAAAAGTGGACATGAGATTGCTTTGGCAAATAGGTTTAGGGAGAATCCCGAGTGCTTTTACAAATGCAAAAAGGACAAAATGTTCACTGGGGCGTGAATAGGGCCCCTCAAAGACCAAGACAGTCTGCACGTGGAGCTGCAGGTGATGTGGGAGATACTGAACAAGTAGTTCCTGTAGAAAAGGACATGGAAGATATAGAACAGGATGATGGTTTGGGAAACTGCATTGGGAAATAGATGATGTCTCCTTGCAAAATGTCGATATTACAGAGGAGGAGGTGCTGGATGTCTTGAAAAGGTTAAAGGTGAATAAATCCCCAGGACCTGATCAGGTGTACCTGAGAACTCTGTGGGAAGCTAGAGAAGTGATTGCTGGGCCTCTTGCTGAGATATTTGTATCATCGATAGTCACAGGTGAGGTGGCGGAAGACTGGAGGTTGGCAAAGGTGGTGCCACTATTTAAGAAGGGTGGTAAGGACAAGCCAGGGAACTACAGACTGGTTGACCTGACGTCAATCGTGGGCACGTTGAAGGTCGGATACATGAGGGACAGGAGTTACATGTGTTTAGAAATGCACTGTCTAATTGGGGATAATCAGCATTTCTTTGTGTGTGGGTAATCATGTCTCAAGATATTGAGTGATTTTGAAGAAAGAACAAAAAGATTGATGAGGGCAGACCGGTGGATGTGAGTGATATGGACTTCAGTAAGGTAGACGAAATGTTTGCACACGGGAGCTTGGTTAGCAAGGATAGATCTCATGGAAAACAGGGAAAACCAGCCATTTGGATACAAAACTGGCTTTAAGGGAGAAGACAGAGGGTGGTGGTGGAGAGTTGCATTTCAGACTGGAGGCTTGTGAGCAGTGGTGTGCCGCAAGGATCTGTGCGGCATCCACTACTATCCATTAATGATATAAATGATTTGGATGTGAACATAGCAGATATAGTTAGTAAGTTTGCAGATGACACCAAATTTGGAGGTATCGTGGACAGTAAAATATTTTCCTGATGAAGGGCTTATGCCCGAAACGTCGAATTTCCTGATCCTTGGATGTTGCCTAACCTGCTGTGCTTTAACCAGCAACACATTTTCAGTAAAATATGTTCCTTCACATTACAACGGGAACGAGATCAGTTGGGCCAATGGGCTGAAGAGTGGCAGATGGAGTTTAATTTAGACAAATGGGATGTGCTGAATTTTGGAAAATCAACGCTTCGCGGGACTAATACACTTAATGTTAAGGTCCCAAGGAGTGTTTCTGAATAAAGAGACCTGAGATTGCAGGTTCATTATTCCTTGAAAGCAGAATTGTGGCTCGATAGGATAGTGAAGAAGGTGTTTGGTGTTCTTGTGTTTACTGATCAGAGCATTGAGTAGAGGAGTGAGGTGGTCATTGTCTGGCTGTACAGGACATGGGATAAGCCACTTTTGGAATATTGCGTGCAATTGTTGTCTCCTCCCTATCGAAAGGATATTGTGTAAATTGAAAGGGTTCAGAAAAGATTTACAAAGATGCTGCCTAGATTGGAGGAATTGAGTTACAGGGAGAGGTTAAATGAGTTGGGCCTGTTTTCCCTGGAATGTCTGAGGCTAAGGGGGAACCAATAAGGAGGCTTATAAAACCATGAGAGGCATAGTTAGGATTAACAGACATGGTCTCTTTCCCTGGGGTGGGGTAGTCCAGAACTGGAGGGCTTCGGGTGAGAGAGGAAAGATATAAAAGGAATGTAAGGGACAACGTTTTGATGTAGAGGGTGTTGCGTGTATGGAATGACCTGCTAGAGGAAGTGGTGGAGTCTGGTACAATTACTGCATTTAAAAGGCATCTGGATGGGTATACGAACAGGAAGGGTTGAGGGGGATTTGAGCCAAGTACTGGCAGATGTGACGAGATTATGTTAGGATATGTGGGTGGTGTGGATGAGTTGGAACGTAAAGGCTCTGTTTCTGTGCTGTACATCTCTATGACTGTAAATGTTTACCACTATCCATTACCAGCCATACACTTCACTGTTTCCCCTCTTTACCTTGGTCAGTTCTCCCCTCAGCACATGTCAATTGCTTTGGTTGTGATTGTAGGATGTGCTTTATGGTCACTTTAACAATGCATCATCTCACAGAATTCCACAATACTACAATTTGCCAGAGGATATTTCAGTGTGACATTCCTCCTTCACTCAGCGTCATCACCCAACGGTCGATCTGAGACAGTCACGTCCCTGGCCATTTACACAATGTGTTATTTAAAAAAACACTGTCACAAACAAAGATGAGTTCGGAGAACATCACTTTTGCCGATGTGACTGTCCCAGATTATACAAACTCTCCCAAAATTATCGCAGTGCCTTTGCATTACACAGGAATTCATTGGAATGTGTAACAGTGTTGAGCAATGAAATGCTGTTCGGCAGCATCAAAACTGTTCTCCTGCTTGTGGTTTTGTCACGTGTTACCCAGAATCTGCGTTCAGGCTGATACAGCTTCATCATCTGAGGCCAAATACTTTCTCTGTGATGCCTTTATTACCCAGTACTGTCAGGGCTACCCATCCTGCACTCCCTGAGACCCCCTCAAGGAGGTGTACAGTAGAATATACGTGTTCCACCTTTTGTTCACCCTGTCACCACTAAATCTCATTTATCTCTGTGCCACAGTCCAGCCACCTTATTGCAGAGACTTTGTCCATTCCAAAAAAAGAACATTACGATTGATTCTTTCCACAATTTCTTGTCACAGTCCAATTCACTGATGTACAGTTTCAGTTAAACTCTGCGTCTTCCTGTTCCTTTCTGCCTGTCTTCAGCTATATCGCCATTTTCTGTTTGGATTTGGAAAGCTCCTTTCACCTGAACTCTCTGCATCCTCTCTGTCAGTATACAGCCCTGTACGTAAACCGTGACTGCCCAGGACACTGCTCCCAGCAGGGTTGTTTCTAATTCTCTCGTGAGATATTGCTGTCTCCTACTGGCCAGTGTGTATTTCCCACCCCGAGCTGCCCTTGAGCTGAGTGGCTTCCTGGATCTGTTTGGGGGCAATTGAGAGTCAACCCCATAGCTCTGGGTTTGCATCATATGTAGGCCAGACCCGCTGCCTATTACAAATTTCCTTCCTGAAAGGATATGAGGCAGTTAGATGGGTATACTGGACACCGGCAATAACTTCTGGATGAACAGTCGGGTGAGAATAGCACGAGGCCATCAGCTGTCCCACTCATAGCTCACCCGTCAGTGAGTACTGATCCCAGTGTAGCATCAATCAAACCCCTTTCACCATGACCATTGTGTAATCCTGATACCTTCCTGCTCTCTGCTGAAATCACTCAGTCTCTCTCCATGTGGTATCCCCCACTGTGTGGGTGTAATTTCTGCCTCTGTCAGTGTCTCTCATTCTTGCAGTTACTCCAGATCCTGAGACAACAGCATTCTCCACTCCAGAGAGACACAGCAGCACAGGCCATGGATGGAGACTGGGATTTTCCATGTCTCTGTGAGACTCAGTGCCATCCTCCATGTGTAACCCTCACTACATCAGTCTAATTGCCCATTCTGTCTATTTCTCTGTCTCCCGTAGGTACTCAGGAAGTTCCTGTCTCAGCCGAATTCCTAACTCCTGTCTCATCCATAACCGCATCAAAGACAGTTGGTCAGCCAGAGAGAGATAGAGAGGGAGATCTGGAGCCTTCAGTAAATCCTGCAGCCGGTAAGTTCACTCACAGTAAACAGCACAGGGAGGAGTTAGTGACCTTCTGTATTCAGACCCAGAAGACAGGATATAGACACAGAGCTGGGCAAGGAACAGCAACATTCTAGGCTTCATTCCCACCATCTTGTGCTCTCATCTCCGCTGCACTGGTCCTCACTGAGACATCTCTCTGTCTCTCTCTTTCTCTGTCTCTCTATCCGTCTCTCTCTCTCTCTCTCTCTCTGACTCTCAGTCTCTCTCTCTCCCTCTCTCTCTCTCTGAGACTCTGTCTCTTTTTCTCTAACCCCTCTTTCAACCCTTCTCTCTGTCTCACCCCCCCCCACCCTCTTTCTCTATCTCTCTTCCCCTCACACACTCTCCACCTCATCCCTCTCTCTCACCTGGCTCCCTCTCACTCTCTCTCTCTCGTGTGCCTCACCCTAGTGTCCCTCTCTCTCTGGCTCGCCATTTATCTCTGAGGAGAAAGTGAAGTCTGCAGATGCTGGAGATCAGAGCTGAAAATGTGTTGCTGGAAAAGCGCAGCAGGTCAGGCAGCATCAAAGGAACAGGAAATTCGATGTTTTGGGCATGAGCTTATGCCCGAAACGTCGAATCTCCTGCTCCTTGGATGCTGCCTGACCTGCTGCACTTTTCCATGAACACATTTTCAGCTCGCCATCTATCTCTCCCCATCTCGCTCTCGCCCCTCTCTATCTATATTTCTCTCTCTCTCCCTCGTCCCCTTCTCACACTCTCTCTCTCGCACTCTCAGACCCTCTCTCTCATTTCCGTCCCCTCTCTCACTCACACGTGCACCTCTCTCCCTCTCGCTTGCCCCCTCTCTCACCTGTCTCTCTTGCTCGCACCTCACTCTCCCCCTCTTTCACCCCTCACTCTCTCTCTCCTCTCTCTCATCTTCTCCCTCATCTCTCTACCCCCTCTCTCTGCCCTCTCTCTCTGCTCCATCTCTCTGCCCTCTCTCTCTGCCTCCTCTCTCTGCCCCCTCTCTCTGCCCTCTCTCTGCCCCCTCTCTGCCCCCTCTCTGCCCCC